>NC_091826.1:116314307-116426807 GCF_038994185.2 Dermacentor albipictus
TAAATACTTTGTAGGCAAAGGACAGTAAGCTGATCGGTCTATAATTTTTCAAGTCTTTGGCGTCCCCTTTCTTGTGGATTAGGATTATAGTAGCGTTTTTCCAAGATTCCGGTACGCTCGACGTCATGAGGCATTGCGTACACAGGGTGGCCAGTTTCTCTAGAACAATCTACCCACCATCCTTCAACAAATCTGCTGTTAACTGATTTTTCCCAGCTGCCTTCCCCCTTTGCATAGCTTCCAAGGCTTTCTTTGCTTCTTCCGGCCTTACCTGTGGTATTTCGAATTCCTCTAGACTATTCTCTCTTCCATTATCGTCGTTGGTGCCACTGGTACTGTATAAATCTCTATAGAATTCCTCAGCCACTTGAACTATCTCATCCATATTAGTAATGCCGGCTTTGTCTCTTAACGCATACATCTGATTCTTGCCAATTCCTAGTTTTTTCTTCACTGCTTTTAGGCTTCCTCCATTCCTGCATTAAGAGTGTACAAACACAATAGAGTGGACGCCTACATATTACTGAGCTTAAGTTTGGCTTCGTCGCTCGTCCCATGGAGGAAGACAGTGAACGCATAGAGGGCTAGGGGAGCCCGTCAGCCTTTTAAACGAACTCTGCCATTATACAGTACACGCGAAACAAGCATTGCAACGAAAAACGTTTACAACAGCAATGTGAGTGGTCCTCTCTGCGAAGCATGCAACGCGGCAAAGCGCTTTTTTTTTTTTGCATCGTCCGCGTTGTGACCGGAAACCGGAAGTGCTGGCTGCGAAGTGTCGGGCGTGCAGAGATGCCGAAAAGAACGATCATCATCTGTTCCTGGGCAGTGGGAGTAGGGACCGCCTAATTTAATTTTAAGAAATGCTAACAGTTCCTTCTCCGCCCGATTCATGGCCGATCCACCAGAGTGGGTTGCGCCATTTCACTAGGGAACGAGAACAAGGGAGCCTACGTGCAAGCTATGTTTAATGGTGGGGACAGGTAAGTAAGGGCACCGGCGCCACGAGGTAAATTGTCGGGCTAAACGTACCGACAAATTATAAGATCTGGTAGACTACATCGCGAAAGACCAGTCGACAGACCACCTCTAGTGCAACTTTTGTTGACGTGAAACTAATTAGTTTCTTTAAAATAAACTTTGACTTTAGCAGTCAGAGACATAGAGCTTGTTCGAGCCAAGTACACTGCGCATCGATGTTTAAGCATAGTGTTTATTACAGGGCACTTCAAGAACATCCTTTATGTATTACGTACAAGTGGAATGTAACGACAATGCTTAATGCTGTTCACATTCCTGCCGTTCCATATTACTAAAACACGAGCAGGTTACCATGCCTCTAACGTGTTTCTTTTTACGTGTCCCATGAAATGCAGTACACAAAAGGAAGTTTGATGAGTTAAAATAAGAGGGAAATGTATCTAGTATATTAAAGATGTATGCAAGTTTCGCGCTTGCATTGACATTAAACTAAATTAGAGAAATTTAATAGATGGCGTGGCAGTATGCGTACATCCGAGTGCGACAAAATAAAGAAATCAGGAATGCGCCGTGGCTTCTAGCGAGAATGGGGTCCAAAATGGCTACTCACAAAATTTGGCGGGAAATAACGGTAAAAGTTCTGGTGGTGTCACCGCCACTAAAAACAGCGGTTGCATGTAGGTGTCCAGCGGAGAAGCCTCGCACCACGTCCCATAGAGGGCGGCAAGTGAAGTTCATTCGGTCTATAAAACTCACTTCTTGTAGTTGTCGAATACTTTGCTACCGCTTTCGCTGCTTCACCATCGGAGCGAAAATGCGACTTTTCGTTTGCTTTTCTTAAAAGAGTTAAATAAAAAGCGTGCTCGCCCAATGAAACTATTAACTATGGTTTTGAGTTTGTAAACATTTCTGAATATGCTGATGATATCGGTAAGGAAGGTTTCCTTAATACCTGGGTAAACTAATGCGAACTTGTAAGGTAGGAAATACGATCTGCTTCTCAGGTGTGGCTCCATCATCAAACCGTATCAGCTACTCTTCCGACGTCTATTTACACTTCCAGTTGTCACGGCGTTATCATGATAGGGTTTAATGGCATGGACAAGTGCCGCGAAACTTGGCGCTCGAGGAACTTTGCGTGTGTTCGCGGGCTTTTTTCGCCCTCGGGAGAACACGTTTATGTAGCATGTATTGAGAAACAGAAAGTTGTAGCCGGAGTTCTCAAGCGAAGCTTGTATTGGCTCACAAGTGGCGTTGTCCTGGTCCTCAAAACTCATTTGCTCCAAAAGCACAGCAGCTGCGGGAAAGGACGCTTTGATGAGCTGACAGCTGCGCCGCCACTGCAGCGCGAGTTATTAGAACGGATTCCAGCTTCATAAGCGCGCGCTCACGCCACGCGGGCAACCAGTCGGAGCCGTTTCGCCCTCGCCGGGGAGGGAAAGAGCAGGTATGGATATCGCATGCCCTGCGCCGGCTTCTTTTCTGTTCAATTTACACTCGGGAAACAGATGGGACGGCCACGCGTTGTGCGTTCCCCCGAGGAACAAGCAATGTTCGACGAGTGGCGGCGAGAACTCACCCGTGGAAGCACTCATCGTCGGCGCGGCGTTCCAGCCGTTAGAGCAGCCCGAGCCTATTAATCCGACAGCAACGAGAAGAAGATCCCCGAGCTGGGAAAGCGATACGCCGAAGCAATCCGGCACCTTTATCTGTGGCTTAGTTAACCGTGACGAAGGTCAGGGGCACGCAAGATTAGCTTCACTTACCCCCATTTCCGGTAGGGGAAGGGTCGGTCATTTTTCATGTTGCTCTACAACTTTCTCACTGACACTTGAAGTTGATTAATTGAAGTTGAAGAAGAAAGCGGTATAGACGTCTTGGTACACTATAGGCTCGAAAATCATGAAATATGAATTTGGATCAGCAAGAAATTGAATAAACACACTAGACATCACGTCATCTCTAACATTTAACAAATAATCATTTTGAAGTATATTTTCAAGTTCGATTCCTGTTACTTTGTTCCCTTTATTTCATCATCATTCATCATTAGTACAGAAGGAGGTCCCGGAGTTACAAGAACTGTCAGGGGGACCTCCTATTAGTAATTTAACATTGTATGAATTAATACATTTTGGCAACATAGCAACGACAGACATCAGAAAACACGAAGTTAATGAAAAAAAATAAACAAATACAAAAAGTTGCCTACAATAATTGAAGTTCAAAACACAGCAAATGAAACAGATACAGCGTATGAATAAATAAATATGTGGTAATTGACGCGTTAATGAAACACAGGAATGACACATGTCAAAGAACACGGGGTTATTGCAATAGATAATTAAAAATAAATATGTGCTTACAATATGCAAAGTACAAATGTTATATAGGCTATGCGACAAAAAATTTGAAATGTCTAAGAAAGGATTAAAAAGAAGACAAGGGAAGATATAGAATAACCAATAAATAAAGGCTGTCGATACAATAGGTAAGTACAGAATCATTGAAAACTCGGAAATAGATTTGTACACAATATGTACTTATAGTAATGAATCAGTAGCCAGTAGTGTCGTTAGTAAATATTTCTTCGTCTCTCTCCTGAATGTTAATGTTGTGCGGCAGGCTTTAATATGGGGTGGTAGTTTGTTCCAGTATTTAATGGCCGTAAAAAGGGAAGTAAACATTCCATAATTAGTGTTTATTCGAGGGAGTAAAAAATTGTTGTTAGAGGAAAATCTCGTATTGTTAGTGTTGGCAAGAGCAGAGTTATTAAATGCATCTAAAATTATTTCATGATTTAGTGTGCGGTATATTAGTAAAACCAATTTGAGCTGGAGCATGTAACGTAATGGTAGTATTTTTAAGGAACTGAAAATTGGTACTGCATGTGACATGTAACTGGAGAAAGTAATGATCCTCAAGGCTTGATTTTGTAAATGCTGTAGATGTATTATGTGCGAGCAATATGTGTTTCCCCAAACTGAGATGCAGTATTGCAAGTGACAGTGAATAAATGCGTAATAAAGTGAAGTTCTTACGTTTTGTGGAAAATACGAGCGCGTTAGGATTAGTACTCTTATTCCAAAGGCAATTTTTTTTTTGAGACCATGTCAGCATGCAGGTTAAATTTAAGTTGGGGATCAAGTTTGACGCCAAGGAAGACAACTTCATGTGCAGGTGGGAGAACATGAGTTTGTAAGACGAGTGGTGGCGCGGATGCGATGACGCGTTTATGTGTATGAAAAAGCATAAACTGAGTTTTCGAAGGGTTGATGTGAAGTTTGTTACTTGTGCACCACGCAGATAAATTGCTTAGGTCAGAATTTAGTCGTTTTATTACAGTATTTACACATTTGCTATGAGTAAATATAGTCGTGTCGTCAGCATATAGAATAGATGAAGTACTGGTTAAACAGTGAGGAAGATCATTAATGTACACCAGGAAAAGTAAAGGGCCTAAAAGTGAGCCTTGTGGGACACCCCTAGTGACTGGTTTAGTACGTGAAAGTGAACCTCCGAAATTTACAACTTGAGTTCTGTTAGTCAAATAACTGCAGATGAGCTTAAGAGCTGGGCCACGAATGCCCAGAGCTTCTAACTTGTAAGAAAGGATGTTATGACAGATGGTGTCAAATGCTTTACTGAAGTCAATGAAAACTGAACCAAAAATATGGGAGTTGTCAAGGGCATGTTTTATTTTGTCAGTGAATGATGTTATAGCTGTTTCAGTCGAATAACCTTTACGAAACCCGTGTTGTTCAGGCGAGAGAAGATTAAATTTGTGAAAATAGTTTGTTAAGCGGGTTACGAGTAGTTTCTCAATGACTTTGGTAAAAAAAGTTAGCATACAGATGTAGCGTTCCTAACTAGAACGGCAACAGAAATGACATCATCTAAGTGAGACGGGTGTCGTCCGCCATTTTATTCCAACTTCTTCCTTCTCACTTCTCCCCTAGCACCTTCCTTCGTCTTCTTTCATGCGTCCAGCGCAGACCGCTTCACTCTTCCGGATTTCTTTTAATTACACCTCCTGGGATAATACTTGAATACGTTTCCAATAGCGGCGCACTCCGTTTGGCCCGAGGCTCCGGTGTACCAGACATTCTTCAATATTCCATGCTGGCATGCAGTCTTAATAACTTGAAATGGTCCGCAATATTTTGAATTTGAGGGCACAGCTCCTTTCCTTACAAGGACATAGTCTCCAGGCTGTATGTCCGGTATCTCGCTACTGTGCCTTTTATCAAAGTTTCGCTTCATGCGGCGCTTGTAGATCTCCTGTTCTTTGACAGTTTTCCTTACTTCCGCAAGTTCGAGGTTCTCTAGGAGACCTAGCTCACGATCTGCAGGAAGTATGGGCGCTGTACCTGAAGTTACAAAATGAGGGCTGCAGCCTAAACTCGTGGTGTATGATCTGTTGTGATGCTTCACAGCGGCCTCGAGACAGCACTTCCAGCCACCGGCAAAGTCTGGATACATCTTCAGATACTGTTTGATGTCTCGTATGGCACGTTCCGCTAGGCCGTTTGCTGCCGGGTGGTATGGAGAAGAATACTTTATCATGATGCCGTGCTCCTGGGCCCACTTTGATAATTTGGCACTCCGAAAAGCCGGCCCGTTGTCGCAGACGAGCGTCTTTGTGTGTTTAAAACACTCAGCTTTGAGGAGGTCTATTACGCTGTTTGCGTCTTCTTTGCCAGCTTTAGCCGCAATCGTCCGTGTGCACTCATCTATGGAGAGCAAGAAAGCTTGCGTTCGCTTGACTCCTTCCCCCTTCTTTTTGAGCTCCGCGAAGTCCAAATGAATTACTTCGAACGGGATGCTTGAATATTCAGGGTTTGTCATAACGTCTGTCGATTGCTTGAATTTAACTTTGTTCACCTGGCAGAGGTGGCATGTGCGGATGTAATGGCTGATGTCGTTTTTCATGCCCGGCCATGTGAATCTCATGAGCAATTTCTTATAAGTGCGCCAGAAGCCATCATGTCCACCCGATTCAGGGGTGTCATGGTATAGATGAAGAATCCTTGGAATCATAGTTGGTGGTACGTGATACTTTCCATTGATAAACTGGAGCTCTTCTGTACCTTCCCATAGCTTAATATGATTGATTGTATCTGGATTATTGCTTGATTCCTGTACAAGTAATCTTGATAGTGCGTCAGCGTCAGTGAGGAGTGGGCCAGGACGGTGCGAAATTACGAAATCAAATTGTTGCAGATAGTTCACCCATCTAGCAATGCGGCCTCTTGGCTGGGTCATGCTCAGAAGTTGAGTCAATGCTTGATGGTCCGTGAAAAGTATGAATTTGGCACCTTCCAGGTAAGTACGAAAGTACTGCACAGCTTTTAAGACGGCCAGAGCTTCCTTTTCTGTGGTACAGTAATTGATTTCGGCGGGTTTCAGGGTATAGCTGTAGTACCCCACGACGTAGTGTTTGGTTTGATCAGCTTGTTTGGATGGCTTCTGGTATAGAACTGCACCGGTAGCATAATGTGATGCGTCCGTGTTCAGCACGAAAGGCAAGGAAAAATCCGGTATTCGCAAGATGGGGTCCGACGATATTAGTTTTACAAGCTCACGATAGACATCTTCGCACTTCTCGTCCCAATGAAAAGGCACGTCTTTCTGAGTTAAACGTGTGAGGCACCTTGTTCTCAGTGCGTAGTCTTTGATAAACGCCCGGAAGTGTCCTGCAAGGCCAAGAAAAACGCGCAGGGAGTGCACATCATAAGGCTTTACCAGCTTGGAGATTCTCTCTACCGATTCTTGCTTGGTGCTTTTAGTCTGTCCATCAAACACCCTGCCAAGAAATACTACGGTATCTTGAAAGAACGCACTTTTCTTGAAGTTGACTTTGAGTTGGGCAAGACTGAGGGCATGAAGAACTTTTGAAAGATGACTACGGTGTTCGTCCTTTGTCTTTGAGTAGATGATGATGTCGTCGATGTACACATTGCAAAATGTGCCCAGGTAAGGTTTCAGAATGTCCGTCATAATCTTCTGAAACCACGCAGGGGAGTTTTTCCAACCAAATGGTAGGCGGTTGTACTCAAACAAGTCAAATGGGGTTATGAACGCGGTGTACTTCTTCGTTTCTTCACTTAGTGGAATCTGCCAAAAGCCCTTGCAGAGATCTATTCGTGAAAACCAATGGCAACCACCGGTTTCGTCAATGATGTCGTCGATTCTCGGCATTGGATAAGGTATCAATTCAGTTTGACGATTGAGAGCCCGGTAGTCTGTGCAGAGGCGGAATGTCCCGTCTTCTTTAGGTGCAATAGTGATAGGAGAAGCAAATGGGGATACAGAAGGCCGGATGATACCTGCGTCTAACATTTCTTGCAACTCCTTTTTTAGCCACACCTTTTTATCTCTGGACATATTATAGGGGGTTCTACGAACCACTGTTTTATCTGCGAGCTCGAAAGGAACGACATGGGATTTCATTGCTGGAGGGTAGCTTCCTATGCATATAAGCTCTGGGTACTTAGTCTTGATGTCTTCGTGGTGAAAAATTAGCCTTGATACACTAGGTTCTTCACCAGGGTCTTCTGTTCTTATCGTGTCTTCGGCCATTACCTTGTCATCCCAATAGAGGTTCATCTTAAGTTTTTTCATGTCTGGACGGGACAAAAGAAAATCGTAGGTGACATTGGGAATGGCCAATACGTCACTGGTAATAGCATTTCCTTGAAATTCAATAGCCAGGGTTACCCATTCGCTATGCATGGTCACTGACCCATCGTAGGCTACCAGTCGTCTGCACGCTGGTAGAACATTGGACACGCAATGTTCTACCAGCGTGCAGACGACTGGCATCCACTCGAGTCTTGTTGATAATAGATACCGAAGCTCCACTGTCAACGAGAGCCTTCACTTCAATGCCATCTACCTTAATGGGGGCGTACAATAAGCTTGACGACACCAAATATACTGTCTCACTGAAGCTCTTTTTCTGGGGCTTGTGATGCACGGTAGACAGATTATGTGGAAGTAGGTTGCCGTGAACTGCGGTAATTGGTTCTTCACCATCCTCACAGTCATGATTTACGCTTCCCAGAGATTTGTTTATGAAGCTGTGTTCACATTCAGTTGACGGCAACGACTCTAGATTGGCATCAAGTTGCTCTGTTCTACCATCTGGCTGTCTTCTCGATGTAATTCTTGGCACTGAGGTCTGTAGAAAGTTCAGAAGGTCATCAAACGTTCTTGGACCTTTGAGCTGGACATGACAACGGATCTCGATACACAACCCTTGCGTTATCAAAGCTACAACAGCAGAAGACGACAGCTTCGGTTCTGCAGAATACAACAGGCGACGCTTCTCAAGACAGTACTCAAGCAGAGAGCCACCTGTATAACTGAACCGCAGTGCCGCATCCCATCTTTCTACTGCGTTGCCTTCGAAAGCCCCTAAAAAGTTGCTTTTCCACAGTTCCCAACATGTTGTTCCATAATCCATGAGTTGCACGTCATACCATTTTCTGGCTATACCGCCCAAATAGCGGCGCATATGCAAAATCTTTGTGTAGTCGGAGTGCCACAGATTCTTGTCACAGGCGTACTCGAAAAAACACAGCCAGTAGTGTGCATTTTGCGATTTTCCTTCAAAAACATCTGGTTCAACAATACTTCGTGCTGACTGCTCTCGACTAAGCGCTTGGACGAAAGTTCTCATTATTTCGATCTGTTGTATAATGTTCCTTTGCAGTTCCATAACACTCAAGTCTAGGCTCACCTTCCCGGCAGGCATTTCCTCTTTGAGGGTGCCACGTCGTATGGGTTCCAGAACGAGTTCGCTCAGTGTCTGCAGTTGTAGATTCACTGTCACCGATCCTGTTTGCACGAGGGCTTGGCGGCTGATTGCAGCTTGTTGCAGTACCAAGTTGATCAGCGCGGTAGAACTAACTTCAAGAGGAAGGTCCGTCGCTGGCTCACCGTGCACTTGGTATCGGGTGAACACAACAGACTCTGATGACGCCTGGTCGACGAAAAACGTCACCCGCATCGTTGGTCTTCGAAAACTGTCGGCTGCGCCAAAATGTAGCGTTCCTAACTAGAACGGCAACAGAAATGACATCATCTAAGTGAGACGGGTGTCGTCCGCCATTTTATTCCAACTTCTTCCTTCTCACTTCTCCCCTAGCACCTTCCTTCGTCTTCTTTCATGCGTCCAGCGCAGACCGCTTCAACAGATAGGACGGTAGTTTGAAATTAATTCTTTGTTACCTTTTTTATTATGGGAGTTATTTTACCGTGTTTTAATTCATCGGGGAAAACGCCTGTTATGAACATGCAGTTAACAATGTGCGCGAGTACATCGGCGATATGGGATGATACTAATTTGATTTTAGAAGGGTGTAAATTATCAAGGCCGGGACCTGTAGTTCGTAAACTAGTGATTGAATCAGATACTTCTTTGGGTGATGTAGGGAACAAGTAAAATGAATAAGGGGTTTGCCTGAGTACTGGCTGTGGTATACTGTCTAGTGAATGATCATGTGTAGGACAGAAAAAACTATTGAATTCATTTGCGATGTCAGTGGCTTCCGTTACTACCCTTGTTCCTGTATTAAGTTGGTTCAGTGCGTGGTTTGGTGAAGACAGATGAAGAAATGACCTAATGGTATCCCAGGTTTTGCGGGTGTTTTTTGTGTGTTTAACAACCATTGTCTCGAAGTAGGAACGCTTGGCTTCTTTCAAGAGTCTGGTAAGTGTGTTAGAATAAGTTATGTACCGCGACTTTAAAGTTACATTAAAAGGTTGGCGTTTTAATTTTTTGTGGAGGTTATCACGTTTTTTAATACTTTTTAAGAGGGATCCCGTTATCCATGGGTTTCTAGGGGCGGAGAACCAGTGAGTATGTTGTGTTAGGTTAGTACACTCCGAGTACATGCTTTTAACTTTGTTGTTAAATTGTTCGAATGCTAGGATTGGGTCTGTTATAGAAAGAATCGGGTTCCAGTCGATTTCAGCAATTTGACTAATGAACTTAATGGTGTTAAAGTTTGCCGTTTTTATGTTTCGTTGGTACGGTGTGTTAATAGACTTTAATAGAACGAATATGGGATAGTGGTCTGTTATGGGAACAGTGACTACGCCAGCACAATGCTCTAGGTGTAAGTTTGATAATACATGATCTATTAAAGTGTGAGATCCGGACGGAGGACATCTTGTGGGTACGGTTATTAATGAATCTAGGCCATATCCCGCATAGCAGTTGGTATAATTAGAGCAATGACTATCATTGGGGTTAGTAATATCTATGTTTATGTCACCGAGGATGACAACATTTTTGTTTTCGTTTGCAGTGATGTTCAAGATAGCATCTAGTTGAGAACAAAAGTTTGCAGAGCAAGATGATGGAGAACGGTATACTGATCCAATTATTGTGTTTCTACTGTTAGCTGAAAGGAAAGTTTTATCGAATTCCAAAAATAGAGATTCAACGTTAGGGCAAGAGAAAGATAGATCATGGCGACGGTGATATGGATGGTTATCTTGGACAAGAATTGCTGAACCACCATACCGAACATCCTTACGGACACATACTTCCATTGTGTATCCGCGTATACCAAATAGCTTGCTATCAGCGTTTGTCAGCCATACTTCTGAGAGGCAAATGATAGTGAAAGGGTTATTTAGATTAGAAAAGAAATCTATCATGTTATCATAGTTCTTTGAGAGGCTACGTATGTTGAAGTGTATCAGGGATTTATGGGTGAGCCTGCTGTTATTTAGTTTACGTTTTAGTTCTTCTGAAGAAAAATACATTGTTTGGAATATTTATTTGATTAGATGTAAAAGCTTGGGCAGCTACGAGGCGATTAGCGAAAGGTCGCGTGTGCTAGAAATAACGTACACGCGGCCTCCTTCTGCCTTTCGTGCTTTGATGCGGCAGTTGTCCGTCCATAGAAATTTCCAGTTGTGCTGCTTTTTTAGTTCGAGGGCTTGAGCAAACAGACGTTTGTTGTCTTGTGTTAAGTGGTCGTTAATAAAGACCTTCGCCTCTGCAGATGGAGGGAAGCCGAGAGTAGTAGTGTTTAGTCGTGCTTTTCGGGCCTTATTTATGAAATCAGTCTTCTTAGTGCGGGAACAGAAGCGTGCAATTATATGTTTATCCTTCTTCGCAGGGACGCGGTGAACAATGTCAATGTCAGATGGTGCCACAGGGCAGCCAATCTTGTCGCCGATTTTTTGGAGAACAGCGACACAATTCTCGCCCTGTGTGGACGGCACACCCCGGATCTCGACATTGTTTGTACGAGAATACTGCTCGAGGTCCGCTACCCTTCTAGCCAGCTTTTCGTTTTCCTTTGCGAGTGTTTTGTTCTCTGCATTCACAGCGTCATATTTTCCCCTTGATTCTTCGTACAGGTGGTTCATCATGCGCAAACTTTCACGCATTTCTGCGATTTCTTTCCGAAGGGCGTCAACATCGCGAGCAAGTTCTGCATTACTGGGCATTGCTAAAAAAACACGGGAGTAACCTTGGCAGCAGCAGGCGTGACAAAAGTTAACAGAATGGTTAATGCCGTATAAAAGCGAAGACTAACCTGCGTAGCCAAAAAAGTACTTAGTGGTGTGTCCTTGTTGCCACGGCTGCTGCTGCCAAGTGAAGCGCAGGACGAAACGGATCCCTTTTTTGTAGTGCTGGTGGCGCCACGGAGCGGTCCAGTTCAGTGGTAGCGTTGAGAGGTATCACCAGGTGGCCACGGTGATATCGACTGGCGGGGATGGTGGGCGTGAAGTCCACGTGCCAAGATAGCCGTATGCTTCTCAGCACAACGGTGGCTGAAATCAACGCTTGCCGATTACTGTGCTCCGATCTGCGTAGCCAAAAAAGTACTTAGTGGTGTGTCCTTGTTGCCACGGCTGCTGCTGCCAAGTGAAGCGCAGGACGAAACGGATCCCTTTTTTATAGTGCTGGTGGCGCCACGGAGCGGTCCAGTTCAGTGGTAGCGTTGAGAAGTATCACCAGGTGGCCACGGTGATATCGACTGGCGGGGATGGTGGGCGTGAAGTCCACGTGCCAAGATAGCCGTATGCTTCTCAGCACAACGGTGGCTGAAATCAACGCTTGCCGATTACTGTGCTCCGATCTGCGTAGCCAAAAAAGTACTTAGTGGTGTGTCCTTGTTGCCACGGCTGCTGCTGCCAAGTGAAGCGCAGGACGAAACGGATCCCTTTTTTGTAGTGCTGGTGGCGCCACGGAGCGGTCCAGTTCAGTGGTAGCGTTGAGAGGTATCACCAGGTGGCCACGGTGATATCGACTGGCGGGGATGGTGGGCGTGAAGTCCACGTGCCAAGATAGCCGTATGCTTCTCAGCACAACGGTGGCTGAAATCAACGCTTGCCGATTACTGTGCTCCGATCTGCGTAGCCAAAAAAGTACTTAGTGGTGTGTCCTTGTTGCCACGGCTGCTGCTGCCAAGTGAAGCGCAGGACGAAACGGATCCCTTTTTTGTAGTGCTGGTGGCGCCACGGAGCGGTCCAGTTCAGTGGTAGCGTTGAGAGGTATCACCAGGTGGCCACGGTGATATCGACTGGCGGGGATGGTGGGCGTGAAGTCCACGTGCCAAGATAGCCGTATGCTTCTCAGCACAACGGTGGCTGAAATCAACGCTTGCCGATTACTGTGCTCCGATCTGCGTAGCCAAAAAAGTACTTAGTGGTGTGTCCTTGTTGCCACGGCTGCTGCTGCCAAGTGAAGCGCAGGACGAAACGGATCCCTTTTTTGTAGTGCTGGTGGCGCCACGGAGCGGTCCAGTTCAGTGGTAGCGTTGAGAGGTATCACCAGGTGGCCACGGTGATATCGACTGGCGGGGATGGTGGGCGTGAAGTCCACGTGCCAAGATAGCCGTATGCTTCTCAGCACAACGGTGGCTGAAATCAACGCTTGCCGATTACTGTGCTCCGATCTGCGTAGCCAAAAAAGTACTTAGTGGTGTGTCCTTGTTGCCACGGCTGCTGCTGCCAAGTGAAGCGCAGGACGAAACGGATCCCTTTTTTGTAGTGCTGGTGGCGCCACGGAGCGGTCCAGTTCAGTGGTAGCGTTGAGAGGTATCACCAGGTGGCCACGGTGATATCGACTGGCGGGGATGGTGGGCGTGAAGTCCACGTGCCAAGATAGCCGTATGCTTCTCAGCACAACGGTGGCTGAAATCAACGCTTGCCGATTACTGTGCTTCGATCTGCGTAGCCAAAAAAGTACTTAGTGGTGTGTCCTTGTTGCCACGGCTGCTGCTGCCAAGTTGATTGGAAGGTTTTCCAAAATTTGCTGTGCTGTATACGCTGGTTTATAAATAAATTCTTTTTTTTTTCGTAGGGCGTTAGTATTATCTGGCTGCATTTTTATTTCTGTGTGCTTATTGTGCGATCTGCGCTTTCTAATTTCACTATTTAATCGATTCGGGGAGTCTTGTATTCTTCAACAATGGAAACATTTTTACTTACCACGAACTTGTGATAGCGCTCGTTCTTATGTTTATTTTGCTTAGAAGATCAGGGGTTCTTCATGGTTTATGGTTTCTTTTTATTCAAATAGACTCATTTTTTCTGGGAAATATTGTTTAATAATGTCTGACATATACAAATCTTCATTGTAGGCTTGATCAGCTTTTGTTATCTCTGTCGGGTTACTATCAAACCATTAATTTCGAAAAGCATCCAGATTACAACTAGAGATCTTGAATGCCAGCCGTCTGTTTCTTACGTCTTCGAGAACGGTGCTTTTTTACGAGGACAAATATATGAAAAGGATCGCTGATATCCTGTGACAAAACTACAGCCAACATGCCATTACTGCTGATATTTGTATTAAACAAGTTCAGAAATGTTGTACTTTTTTTCTGTCATTCTGGTTGTTGAAGGAATGGCACTAGAAAAATCACTTGATACAATTAGTGTATCCATATAGTTTGGTGTTGCGCAAAGTGACCTAACATACCTATGTTATAAACGCCTGAATATACCAAGAGATACAGGTTGTCAAGCGAGAAACGCAAGGGCTTTTCACTCTAACAAACAAAAAAGAAGCGACCATGGGTTTCCGTCTGGTGCCCTATACCACACTGAAAACAGATATCTACCCGCGCGAGCAGTAAGTATTTCAAAATGCTCACATGATTCAATTCACACACCTGATTCATTCGCGGTTTATAGACAAGTAATTTTAGTGATGGTTATTGTTAAAAGTGCAAATGTATGTGGGAGGTTATGACAAGCAGAAAAACAAATCGCTATTTAAGCGGATTAAATTAAGCTCAAGCGCACCAGGGATATCCCTTCTAGCTGAAGGAGAAAGTAAAAGGCGTGTGTTTAGGAGGAGGGGGAAAATGAAAGTATTGGCATACCTCTGCAGCGAAACGAAAATGTGCCACTTTCCCACGTGAAGCACTCACAACGACTGCAAGGTCTATACTCAGTTTCATAGTTACTGTGCAACACTGTCGAAGCTACGTGAGAAGTTTCGCCATGTTCTGCTATTCGCTCGGCTCGTTCACTCGCCTAGGCCGATGACGCCGACGCTGAGGCACGCCGACGCTCAATGGGCCGCTTAAGGGCTGCGCTCTGAAAACATTAGGGAGTTGTACGAAAAATTCTAGGACTTAAAAGCTTGTATAGCATGCCTCATTAGCTCGAACAGGCTAGGCGAATAATCGTCACCACCCTCTTTCAAAGGGGATGTCAATAAGTCATCACTTTCATCACGGGGTGGAGGTAGAGATGCGAGTTGAAGATCGTTTTAGAATTGGGTATTAAGAGCGTTAGGCTCTTTGATGCTTCGAGTTGGGCCGACTACCAGGGCTGAGGTGCCACCGACGAATTCGTGCCAAGTCGAGGTTGAGAACATAGCTAGTTCGGAGTTTCGAGAAAAGCTGTTGTATTGGAAGATTGGACACGTTGCGACTAGAGCCCAAGGACGGTTGTTTTGTGCCACAAAGAGGCTGTTTTAGGAGGAGAGGCTGACTGCGAAGGTGCGACGCAGATGAGGATGGCATGTCTTCGTCAACGTCGCAAGACGTAGGCAAGGACATGGTGTTGCAAGAGAACGTATGTCAAAGGACACCGCATGTCCTTCATGCGGTCCCAAGAGACCGCATAGCGAGCCGGCTGCTCAGGTGACATCGGAAGCAGTCATGTTGCGTGAGAGAGGTACAGCGACAACGACAAGCGTGACCTTGTTTTACCTTCGGAGAGATATATCTCTGGGAGGAGATGGCTCTGTATCTGGCGAGTACGGATGTCAAGTCCGCGAGCACTGTGGATGGAGTCGAAGGAAAAAAAAGAGGCGAACGAAAACCGAGGAAGCTAGACTCGAAAGCGACGAGCTTAAAGGCCGTGCCGACGTCTGGACGAGCGCCAAGCTCAAAGATCAAGCTGAACTTGGAGAAAGCTGAGCATGGTAAAGGTGGAGATCGGGTGGTTGCCGAGATCTAAAGAAAATAATGGGTGCGATGGAGAAATTTTCTATCTTTGAGTCGTCGGGAGAAAAAGAGAAAGTTTAATGTTGACGGGAACTGTTATTTTATGGTAGCGTTATCGCGTTTTTCCGACTATAATAGAGATACTACGTCTATGTCCATATTTGTGTAACTTCCGGGTCTATGACACGTATTCAAGTTACTTCGCTGATGTAATTGCAGCCCGCGTTTCACTGTCACCTTGGCGATCATCTCGTTATCATTGCTATAAGGGTCGTATGCGGCGGGCGCCCGAAAGCAAGCAAATCTTGCGAGCATCGCCCATAACATAACCCATAAGCCAATTTACTTTCTTTTGTTTGTTATTTCTTGACTTGTACAAGAAAAACTGCCCCACGAGACCAACAACAGCTGTACCTCAAAGCTCCGCGCCTTTCGCCGAGAACACTAGTGGCAATAGGGGATGCGCGAAAATCCGTTCGAATCGTTCGATATTAACCTAACCGATATGGCCACGCTCCCACTAACAGCGCTGTTAAAGCTGACATACGCGTTTTGAAATCGTGGACGGCGCGGGAAACGGGTGGCGGCCGGAATGATGTCATCATCGCGCTTGTTGAGGCTTCAAGTGCGATTTTAGTCCGAGGTCGGCCATCTTGGTTATGTCAAAGGGATTGTGTGATGAAGCGCAAGTGTAGGTTTTTCGTATCGTCTGGCAATTGCAAAAAGGGAAAAAATTAGTGGTAAGACTCCAAAGTAAGATGAGCATTGGTGTATACATAGGCGTTTAGATTTGGGCGCAGATTTGGACGCTTAAGTTAGTAGAAACCAAATAGCAACCTTCTTTGATGGGAACAAAAGAAGGAATTGCCCCGAGGCAGTGCAGGTGAGCCTCTTGAATATTTGGGTTTTCAATCCGAAACGGCGATCAGAAAAAAAGGCGCAGTTGAGTTGTTTTTCTGAATTTCAGGTATTTTGAGAAAGAGGCTCAACGCAGACTCCTTAGTTTCAATACTGTCCTTAGAACTGTGATGTCATCTGGCACGTATATCTCTCTTTTTCTCCAAAGTATTGAGTGCTGCTTTCGTGCTCGTAATTGTTGAAGGTAAATTTACTGAACAAACGAAAAATTATAAGGTATTCCGATATTTGACACACTGAAGTCGACATCGAAGCAAGAAAGAGAGAGCGATAAAAGAGATGAAAAATGCAGGGTGGTCAACCTAAAAACTCGTAAAAGTTTTTAGGATAACCACTCGGAAGAGTTATAGTTATTAACGTAGTTACGTAGTTATACGTAGTTATACGTAAAACTACGTAGTATACGTAGTACGTGCTATAGTAGGTATAGTATGTGTACGTAGTATACGTACTATACGTAGTTTACGTATAGTATACTACGTAGTATACGTAGTTATACGTATAACTCGAAAGAGTTATACTTATTAAGTTCGGCAGCTGAGCAAGCTGGCATGCGTTCATTGTGGAAAATTTCACGGCTGTAGAGGAACCTATGTGTGTCTTTTTCCGCCATAACGATAGAAACCGTTCTTCCTCCGTTCATCTAGATTTCGCCCTTCACTGCCAATTTTTTGTGAGGAATGCTTCAGCGCAAACAAGGACTGCTTACGGGAGCCAACTTCTCGCTTTCTTCAAGATGTCTGTGATATGAGAAAACGGTCCACATACATCCGCTATTCGTTACCGCCAAAGAAAACAGTAGATTCGTGTCAGCAGAGAAAGACGCCCTTTTCGAGAGTGTCACATCGCGGCTATTTACTCATCCTCCAAGGACCTATTCATTTATTTAGATTTTCACTTTGGAAGAAGCCGAAAATGTTCCCTATGGGGGAAACCAGAACTATGCGTGAAATGTAGATTTCAATTTCAACAAAATGCGTGCCTTGAAAACAGTGTGAAACAAGAGTTTTTTTTATTTGAAAAAAATTCTCTCTTGATCACGCTTTATGGATTCTGCGGAATATGAGGGGGGGACACATTTAAAAAAATAATCAGTTTTACATAAAGGAAACAAGCGGAGAAATGCGGTACAAGTAACGTCAATTTTTATTTCGAGCGAAGCTTTCTCTGCATACCTCGATGACTTCGTCTATTCACAGAATACTAAATTCGTTCCCCCACTGTTGCAGCCGAACTCATCTGGTTCTAGAGGAGCCCGAATGGTTAAACTCCATAGCAAAAGTCCTCGTCCACAAGAACAGCTCCTTGTCCTATTGTAGTCCTACACTTCGTGCTTACAACTTCTGCACAAACGGTCATGTATTGGCACCACATTCTTCCAAAAATAACGCGTAGAACAGGTAGATTTACGAACAATAAAATTCAGTGGCCATTCAGCGGAAAATGCGAGAGAAATGCGTTAGCACTTTGGAACCGGGAGCTCTTTGAAGTCTCAGTTCTATGATTTTAACTGCATTGACCGCATTGCAGAGTGCTGTTCAGAAGCTTACTAGACACGTTAGACGTCCCGCCTCTTTAAAAATAAAATTAAACTATGGGGCTTTTTCGTGGCAAAACCATGATCTGCTTATGAGGCACGCAGTAATGGGCAACTCTGGAAATTTGTACCACATGGGGTTCTCTAACTTGCACCTAAATCTGAGTACACGGAGGTTTTCGCATTTCGCCCGCATCGAAATGCAGCCACCGTGGCCGGGATTCGATCCCGCGACCTCGTTCTTAGCAGCCCAACACCATAGCCACTAAGCAACTTCGGTGAGTGTCCTGCCTCTTTAGGTATATATATATATATATAAATATATATATATAAAATATATATATATATATATATAGATTTAGAAACGAAGGTGCACACTTACGAAAATTGCATCTGATTAAAGATGCAATTTTCGTAAGTGTGCACCTTCGTTTCTAAATCTACTTATGCACCGGACCTACAGAACTTCTCATTGAACTATATATATATATATATATATATATATATATATATATATATATATATATATATATATATATATATATATATATATATATATATATATATATATATATATATATATGTATATATATAGATATTTATATATTTATTTATTTATTTTATTTATCAATACTGCAATCCCCATTGGGGATTTTAGCAGGGTGGGAAACAATACATATGTAAAGAATACTATAGTATAGGCAACGAAAACAATACAAGTCAGGTTAACGGAGCTTAAACATAGCAGTGGCACAGCAAGAAAACAAATTGTTACTCAATACTTGAAACAAACGCCGAAAGGGATGATTTTAAAACTTGGTCATTGGTTAGATGATTCCGTTCAACGACTGTTCGAGGAAAGAAGGAATACTTAAAGCAATTATTACGTGTACTAAATGGGGTTATTGTTCGGCTATGTCGCTGTCTAGTAGCATAACCAGATGAAAAAGTTATTATTCCCGTGAGATCTGTCTTATAATGACCGTTAATAAGTTGAAAAAGAAATTTTTGTCGTGATACACGATTTCTTTGCATTAATGGTGGCAGGTTTGCTTTTGTTAAGAGGTATGTCACTGAAGTGCGTCCGAAGTTGTTATAAATGAAACGAGCTGCTTTTCTTTGCACCATTTCTATCTTGTTAGTGCCAGTTTTAGTAAAAGGGTCCCAAATTCTATATATATATATATACTTTGTACGCTTTTCTAACCTCTGCCAGCCACTCTCTAACTCTAACAGGGAATGGATGCAGAGCTTAGAAGAGCGTGCCCTGGAGCACATTACCTTACTTTCGTAACATATGTTACTCAAAGCATCGTTGTGTAGAACAAAAAAGATCATCGCACGCGGCAGATATTTGAGTCATTTCGACGGTTGGTTCACTCATGTTTGAGGACCATGGGAACGGGAAAACAGTAGATGTTGGACACTTAATTGCGAGTGATATTCAAGGTAAGGTGTGAATACTCAATTAAGCCAGCGCATTTCACTATTGGGTCTTTTCACGTCTTTTTTTCAATGTGTATAGCCAAAGAAACTGCGAATTCAGTTTCAATATCGGTCCGCAGCGCCGACACTCAGCCATGCTATCGCGCCAAACTGAAACAATAACAGAAAAAATGAGAGTAACCATATGTTTCATTTTCCAAAAGACTATTGAAGGGAATCTGACGCGAATTTTCGTCTTTGTGCCTAGAGGCCGAAGTGCTTTTGTTTTGTGTGGTCATATCCCGATGCTGTATTTTTAGCTGAGAGGCCTCCTGTTATCATTCAGCGCCCACATGATTCGGTAGGAAATAGAGCAAAAAGAGCGAAATAGAGGAATTCCAGATCAAGCTACAGAACAGGTATTCGGCCTTAACTCGGGAAGAGAACCTTAGGTTGAAGATATGAACGACAGTCTTATGGACATAATTAAGGAGTATGCAATAGAAGTGGCTGCTAACTCCGTTAGACAGGATGCCAGTAAGCTATCGCAGGAGACGACAGATCTCATCAAGAAACGCCAATGTATGAAAGCCTCTAACCCTACAGCTAGAATAGAACTGGCAGGACTTTCTAAGTTAATCAACAACCGTAAGAGAGCTAACATAAGGAAGTATAATATGGATAGAATTGAACATGCTCTCAGGAACGGAGGAAGCCTAAAAGCAGTGAAGAGGAAACTAGGAACAGGCAAAAATCATATGTATGCGTTAAGAGAGAAAGCCTGCAATATCATTACTAATTTTAATGAGATAGTTCAAGTGGCTGAGGAGTTCTATAGAGATTTACATAGCACCAGTGGCACACACGACGATAATGGAAGAGAGAATAGTCTAGAGGAATTTGAATTCCCACAAGTAGCGCCAGAAGAACTAAAGAAAGCCTTGGCAGCTATGCAAAGAGGGAAGGCAGCTGGGGAGGATCAGGCAACTGCAGATTTGCTGAAGGTTGGTGGGCAGATTGTTCTAGAAAAACTGGCCACCCTGTATATGCAATACCTCATGACTTCGAGCGTACCGCAATCTTGGAAGAACGCTAACACAATCCTACTCCATAAGAAAGGGGACGCCAAAGACTTGAAAAATTATCGACCGACCAGCTTACTCTACGTTACCTACAAAGCGTTTACTTAGGTAATCAAAAATAGAATCAGGAACACCTTAGACTTCTGTCAACCAAAGGACCAGGCAGGATTCCGTAAAGGCTACTCAACTATAGACCATATTCACACTATCAATCAGGTGATAGAGAAATGTGTGGAATATAACCAACCCCAATATATAGCTTTTATTGATTACCAAAAAGCGCTTCCTTCAGTCGAAACCTCAGCAGTCATGGAGGCATTATGGAATCAGGCTGTAGACGAGCCATATGTATATATACTGAAAGATATCTATAGCGGCTCCACAGCCACCGTAGTCCTCCATAAAGAAATCAACAAAATCCCAATAAAGAAAGGCATCAGGCAGGAAGATACGATCTCTCAAATGCTATTCACAGCGTGTTTACAGGAGGTATTCAGAGAGCTACATTAGGAAGAATTGGGGATAAGAGTTAATGGAGAATACCTTAGTAACTTGCGATTCGCTGATGATATTGCCTTGCTTAGTAACTAAGGGGACAAACTGCAATGCATGCTCACTGACCTGTAGAGGCAAAGCAGAAGGGTGGGTCTAAAATTAATCTGCATAAAACTAATGTTTAGCAGTCTCGCAAGGGAACAGCAGCTTACGATAGGTAGCGAGGAACTGGAAGTCGTAAAGGAATACATCTACTTCTAGTAGATGTATAATCTATGTAATGAATACATCTAGCAGTGGTATGAACAGATGTCATGTGCTGGAAACGAAAATGCAGGTGTCAAGGGTAGTGCTTCGGCACTGAAGATCTTCTAATGCATGTGTGCCCGGGAAGATTGCAACAACAACAACATATAAATGAAGATGTCCGAAGGAAATGTTAATTTCAAATCTAAATTTAGCATTACCTAAATCTAAAAAGAAAGAGCCGTGTATCGTGTATTGAATGAACGTTGGAGATCTCCCAAGTGGTTCACATTTTGCCCGCTGTCTGCCACCACGGCGTGCCACATAATGACATCGTGGTTTTGGACCCGTAAGAGCCCAGAATTATTTTTTTTCAATGTTGACAATGGTTCCCCTTCAAAACAAAGTCAGTGGCGCACCAGACTTCTTACTCATCCTCTGTTACTGCTTTTATGTAAGAAATGATGCCTGCTGACTGTCGTTCAGTGTCGACTGAGGACCTTTAGCTTGAAACTCTGAAACACAAAAAATATTGTAAAGGTGTGTTGACTGCAGGCAATACTCGTCCACAAGGAGTTAAGAACACAAATCAAACCGAGCAATGCTGACAAGAGTAAAAGGCTCTTATCCTGTTATCGTACTTGTTATCAATCTGTTTTTCATCTTGATAGGAATTCGGAGGGATAGTTGAATGCAGTTTAGCTATTTAGTACTGAGCACAAGGCAAGAGAAAGGACGTTGAAGAGAGCCCACAAGGAAAAGATGGCACCACCGCTATTGTTTCTTTTACCTGCGTGGTCTTCCGTGTGGCGTTGTGGTGAACAATAAGAAAGCAAAAATTATTCCTTATTGACTACATCTATTCATGAAAACAGCATTCGATACTGTTTACATTACCGTTCCTCCTCGAATAGCCATGGCTAGTAGAGGCTCTCAGCTCTGCATTTCAGCTAATTCTGCCTTGCCTCTTGTATGGTAACCACTCAGGACATAAAAGCTTACCGTTTCTGTAATCTTTGCATATCGCCAGTGACACCTGAAATATTCATTAAATAGGCTGAGCTTCCATCTGAAGTGGCTTCCGTTTTTTATGCTGTCTCAGAAGCACTCAAACACCGTCGTCATTAATCAATCTGTCGATTGGCCGCGGACCCGCTATTTACTGGGAATAATGGTCCAGATCGCTTAGTCATGGTGATTTAGCTTTTCCTGGCACCTCGCTACCAAAGAAGCCACAGATATGGTTAACTCAACATGGCAAGGCTACTTGGACTACGCTTTTCCTTAAGTTTTTTCAACAATTCTAGTACGCTGAATGTTCGTTACACAAATGCGTCCTGGCAAGCTTAAACCAGATCTTCGTCATGGCAGCACGCTAGGAAGAGTTCATGTACAGGGAGACAGCGTAAATTGATCGTGGCGTCTCTAGATATATGTACGCCAGAAGCATTTAACCTGTTCTCTGTGCTTCATTTTTGTACGCTAGAGCTGGTCGTTAGTTTCGTGTGTTGTATTTCTACATCTCACAGACTCATTTTTTTACGTACTTTTACGCTCTCCCACTAGCAGCGCCACTTACCAATATTGGTTTCTATATTATGGTGAGCTGTCTCAGCTAACCAGACGGCATTCTTCGGAGTCTATTTACGCCGTGTTTCTTGCGTTTTCATACATTGCTGAAATACTTATGCGCCCTACTTCGCGTGCACCGCGGACCGATATATTGTTTCTTAAACTGGGAGCGCCATGCCGGGTAGCAAAAAAGCTTCGCGAGCGTCACACAAGTCGGAAGGCGTTAGTCATGTTAGACTGGCATGTCTTATCCCTTCTAGGCACGCCTGCCACACTAGTTGCGACTGGCATGCCACAAAGTGATCAGATATTGGAACGTAAAATAAAAAGCAGCGATTTGCGGGAGATAGCCAGCACGACTCGCTCCTAACGCGTTTTCGTTGCAAACTCGGGTAATAACAACAAGGGTTTCCAGCTTTCAGGGACAAATGCTCATCGCATCAGGTCAACGACAATTATTCTGTGAGTGGAAGAATCAGGGGGATGAAGTTGAAGGTGCTCGAAAATTTAAAGCGAATTCTTGGGTCCTGTGTGCCAAAAAAAACAACGGTTTATTTACGAGGAGGCGCGTCGTAGTGGTAGCCTCTAGAATAACCTAAGCACTTGGGAATTTGTAAAAGCCACCATATGCATGGTACATGAGCGTTTTTTTTTTCATTGCGCCCCCCATCGCAATGCGGCCGCCGCCGCCGTGTTCGAAGCCCGAACCTTCTGCTCGCCAGCGCAGAGCCATAGCCACTCAGCTACCAGGGGTGAGGGAGGTGAACTAGTGACCTAATCTGTAGTTGATTGTTAATTCACTCCTGCTTACCTTGTATCCTTCCTTTTGTGCCTTGGTAGTTTGCTTGGGATAGCGGGCTCCAAAAGAAGACCGACCTTCCCAGTTTTCTGCAGTTAGTATAACGTAGGCTGTAATTCGACCACACCCCCAAATGCAGCTGCAACAACCCAGCGTCAAGAACAAGAACATCATCTACAAATGCAGCAGCAATAAGCGAACAACAACAACTACGAAAACAATAACATATAATGAAACAGCAACAACCCAACAATAACAAGAACGCCCACGACCGCGACAACAACCACAAAGCTACCAACTTCCCTCGCTTCGTCTCAAGAAAGAAAGAGTCCGTGAAACGTTGCCATCACTGCTAAGAGCTTTTTCTGTAGCGTTTAACGTTGTTGATCTGAGATCGCTGCGCATACCATTGTACCTATATTACCAGCAATCCCTTACTACAAGTATGCGTAGGCGTATGCAAGGCACATCAGAGGATACCAAGTTTTCATGTAAACTAAAGAAAAAGTTCTCCAACGAATAGATTGTTTGGTGCTCATGCCGTCGTGGTGCTCATGCAGAGCACAAGACCGGTGAAAAACAACGCAAGCATCTCAGCATTCTGAGCGAATATTTCGTTTCGGGATCCTTCCAGGGCGCAATAAGCTTGCACGTATCGCCGTAGGGCGCAAGCCTGGCAACTGAAAAAATACATTGCTGGTAGGAGACTCAAGCGTGAAGCGTAAGAAAAAAAAGAAAGAAAAGAAAATTGGATGTAGACGGAACAAGTACCACACTGCGGATAATACGTTACGCAGCAGGCTTTCAACATGAACATCTCATTTTTCATGTCTGAACAGGCAAGATGATTTTCCTGCTCTTCCGTCCAGAAAATAATGCGGATATTATATTTACATTAGGTATATGATAACTAGAGCAACGGAGATTGACCAGTGTTTCTGATAATTTTATTCGCTTCTTCCTGCTTATGTGCAGGAGTTGAATACTTGGATGTGTTGAGAGATCGGTTTAACGGAGGCAAGGAATGCACGTTTTGACAGCTTTAGAACGGAGAGACAACTGTATTTAATTCAAAACTAAACGTAGGTTTGCCGAGGGGCTGTGGTGGTGTCCTAGTCGGGGAGCACCTCGATTCCAAGAAAGAGCAAGGGATAATGAGCCCTCCCTGCCCCCCACCCCCCACCCCTAAGGCGAGGGAAACCGGCTTTCCCGAGAACGGGGACCAAGCACGGAAAGATGGTCGCTACAGATGTACCCGTGTTCAAGTGTAAGATAAAAGACTGGCAGAAATAAAGGTTTGGGTTACACAAGATGACACAAGTGCTCAAAGACCTATGACAAGCCCGCTTTTTCCTCTGTACTAGGTTTTTCAGGTGTGCCGGCATCGTTTCTTTTGCAAGGTGCCTGCAGTGACGGTAACGTGATCGCCATTGGCTTCGGGATATCGTAATCAACCGTTTGTCGTCAATCGCATCCCGCATTGCATTAGAAACTAGACTTGTCAGCACTGCAAGAAAAAATCAAAGGAAAAAGAAAACGCCGGTTTCTTGTTGGCGTGATTGAATATATATTAGAGGTTTTCGAGGGCCGACGACACCGTGTGGAGAACTTGGCAGCATTTTATAACCATGTCGCTGTCCTATGGAATTTCGGTCTAAAATGCCAAATATACTTCAGATGCAACAATCACAATTTCTTGCAGTTGTGCAACATTGAAGCATCCATAGTTACTTCTTATACTGCAGAGCAAAAACGCAATGGCTGTAACCTTTTTCACGAACCAATTGTGGGTTTAGTAGTTTATCATACTGCGAACGAAGCTTGTTCAATAAAAGTGCAACACATGGCATCGACATAGAAAAATCTTTAAGGTGTGCAATAAAACAGTACATTATCAAAGCCCTGCCTTCGGAACAATAAGATATGTGTTTACTTGTATAAAAGGTATTACGACTGATTGCCTGTAGTATGCTTTGCTTTTAATCTTTGAATATTCTTTTACGTCTTTTATATATAGGATTTACATTTATTACAATCTTCTACACTTCTGTAGCTATATTATTTTTGTGTGTAACAAAATAATATCATCACCATTTACTATATATTTACTGTCCTCGTAATGTATACCAAACCTGCACTTAATTCTCTAAAAAAATTGATGTATGTTTTTTATTATAAGAAACAATATTTTTTTTCTGCCATCTTTTTGTAAACGTATTACATAGTCCTTATTTTTATGAGAGGCAACGCCTTTTTGTTAAAACGATGTGGGTATTTCTTAATTGACACATATTTTCTGATAATCTGTTTCCTTTGTATTCTGATTTCTAATAACCTGGTTTTTTACTTATACCAAATTGGTATATATGCGAACTAAAACATGTGTACTTATGCAATGTATTTGTATCTGTGTTTTTGTTTTCGGCTGTTAAGAATACGGGTAAGAACCATGTCTACTTAGCAGCGTTTTGTTTTTGTCCTCACATTCGTTCTGTGCAGTTGCTGTAATGACTGCCAAATAAATTGATTGATTGATTGATTGATTGATTGATTGATTGATTGATTGATTGATCGATCGATCGATCGATTGATCGATCGATCGATCGATCTATTAGCACTGCTTTTTGCTGGGGTAATTGTTTGATACACCACAGGGTTGAAGTGTCGTATTATTAATTTTGTTTTCATTCAGTCATTTCGTCACGTGATTTCGCGTCTTTCTGACTGTAAGAAGTCTTCTTTTTTGTGATCCTTTGTAACTTATGCTGCATGTTATATTCAGTCCTGCTTTTCTTTTTTTTTAATAAATTCGAATCGATGGCTTAGAGTACCCATTCCGGATGAAAGTGGAGGTGACTGACTACATGGAAGTGGTTTCATTATAGCCTTGCAGTGAGCTTCCTAGGACATTGATTTGAATTACTTGATCTAGACAACTCTGTCTTCAAAGGCAGCAAAAAGCCCCCGTCAACGGTGTGTCTTGAACAGCACTAGGTGACGTCAGCGCGCCAACGGACGACATCACCATGACATCAACAACGTAAAGTGTGTTGTCCCGAAATCAACATGGCAGCGCACCACACGATTTTATTTATTTATCGCTGCATTTAAGCATATGCACATGCACTGGTCAATCGTGAACAAAAGTACAGCACTTCAATAAACTTACTAATCGAAAACAACAAAACAAACATACAAGAAAATTTGAGCACCTGATCCAAACGCGTACCACAGCATCCACTGTTCTGGTTCTTTGAAGTTTATTGAGTTCATCATTTACCACAGCTTGTGAATAAAAAGAAGGAAGTTTCCTCTAGCCACCTTTAAAAGGCATACGTCACTTTTTTTTCTGCTTTGGATGTTTCATTAAACAGGCTCGTAACGGATTATTCCGAACTCTGCAGGATTAAAAACTCTCTTTTCTTACGGGCTCAGTGGTTTTTTTATACCATCTAACGAAACCTACAATAGCCGTTCTCTTTTTAATGTGTTGGAAACCTCTATACTCGACCATCGCCATTGTTATTGATGCAGTGCAGCGCATCGCAGTGCTGGGTCATTTTTACTTCCGGCCAAGGACACATTCAAATGATGTTGTCGGTAACGTATTAAACAGCGCAGCAACGAAAAATAGATACAGCTTGACGCAACGAAAAGTGCCCGAAATAATATTAGATGAAAATAAATTTGTTTTATTTTAGGAACGTGTGGACCTCGGACAGCTTGCACACTTTGAGAGCCTCTCTAGGTTTTCTGTGATTCGCTCGCTAGCTTTTTGTTTGTTTGCATGTTTGCATCTCTGTTTGTTTTCTACCCGCCGTGCTTGCTCAGTGGCTATGGCGTTGGGCTGCTTAGCACGAGGTCGCGGGATCGAATCCCGGCCACGAAGGCCGCATTTCGATGGGGGCGAAATGCGAAAACACCCGTGTACTTAGATTTAGATGCACGTTAAAGAACAACAGGTGGTCAACATTTCCGGAGTCCCCCACTATGGCGTGCCTCATAATTAGAAAGTGATTTTAGCACGTAAATCCCCATAATTTAATTTTGTTTTTTTTTCCTGCTTCTTTTAGTGCGATGTAATACACCAAGGTGTCTGGGTAGTGAGACTTGACCTCTCGAAGTTTTAGCTTCTTCTCTGAGGTCAATGCACCTTCCATAAGTGAACACCGAATTCTTCATTTGAAATACTGAAATAGGCGAACAAAATTAGAACTGAATTTCCAGACAGCGTCGAACTAACATTTATTTGCCTTGCATAAGCGCCTGAGGTTCTAGAAAAAATTTGACAGCACGAAAGTTGCGTTGCACTCAGTTATGTTTTCTCAAGATGTAAACTTTTTACTGACTTTCCCCAGTCCTCTTTTCTGCTTATCGTTGTAGTGTAACAGGGTGACCTGTTTTTCATTTTAGGTCACAATAAGCGGCGTGTGACGCATCAGTTCTCTATGGGCTTGGGTTTCCGTCAAATTCAACGAAATGCCGCACGTGTACCCTACTAATCTTAAAAGCCGGCAGCGAAAAAATAAAATAAAAGAGACACGGATGGAGACGGAGGGCAAGGACGAGCGCTGAACGTCCAACAGCATTATTGTGGATGACTCACGAACATATACGTGCGGTCCGAACCAGGGCTTATCACGTGCGCATGGACAAATTTGCCAGCTCTTTGTCTGAAAGCGTGATTGAGGCTATGCTGACACATCCCTTCACAAGTCTAGAAATCCGTTCGCATTCTGCGATTTTCCGTGCAACACGCGTTTCGTTCTTCGAGGTAACGGAAGCGGGATGAACAGTTCTTGCAATTCGGACAATGACTTGCCAGAAAATAGTGAAAATCTTCTCCTTCACGCGCACTTAATCTATCTATAACACATCACCCACTTTGCGCACGGTACACTTCTACGCACTTTGAAGCAATTTCGTAGACTACGCCTTCTGCGCATTCAGTGAAAAACCGCCCTTGCTTGGTGCCGCGGTCACGTTGCTGGGTTGCCGCCGAGTCAGTCAACTTGCAAATCTTTGAAAGCTTGTGCGTGACAGAGAACACGACTTACCTGTCGTTATACCCAATACGTCCAATTCGCCACATTAATAACCTGCTAACCAGATGTTCTTGCTGTTATTGCTGTTCTCACTGCCGTCCAAAAACAACAGAACGGCTTCATGCGCTAGTAAGGCATTAGTAACACAGGCGGTTCCTTCGCTGTGGCCAGCGTAGACCCATTGAGCGGTGTTGCCCACGGACCAATCTAAACTAACCTGTTGATGTACAAGACTCAGCGAGTACCTTCAGGGAGACTCCGGAGGCAAGATGTTCAGTTGCTTTTGCGTGATTCGTTAAGCTGCGCTGTACTTATGAATTTTGCAAATGTCGCTTCTTTTTATACCCAGTCTCGATAGATTTTCCTACAGTCTTCCCATCTTGCTGAAAAAAAAAGAACCTCTTTAAGAAGTAACGTTTTTTGTAAGTACAGTAAACAAAGCCGCGAAACATATACTAACCAAAAGTGCGATAATTTGTGGCTGAACAAGTTAACGTCGACCTATAGATTCCTAACTTACTTTACAAAAAAATGCTAACAGTTCCTTCCCGGCCGATGCCTCAGAGTGGGCATCGCTGTATCGCTAGGGAACAACAACAAGAAGAGCTTAGCCTAACAGGAGTTTCGACTATGCTAAGCAGCGTTATTCTCCAGCAGTGGTTTCGTAGAAAAGCCCGTAAAAATTTTAAGCTACTTTTATCTGACATCTCGCATCAGCCAAGCTTTTTTGTTCCTTTTTTTTTCACAGCAGCCATAATGCGCTGCTTCAGTTCATTTGAATAATAATTACACGTTTCATCTATGTCTGACATAGAGCACGTCTGCGACTCACATGTGCATGCAGAGATCACGGCGTCTTTCTGCAACGTCTTTTTTTTGTACGAAATGCTAAGGTAACCCTTATTCAGCGAAGGCGGTTAATGTGATTTTAACGCACTCCCTTGAGCTTCTTTAATGCGCTCGCTCAGCTACGCGTGTGCGTTATCAACATAACTCTTCCATGAGGTGCCTGGCGAGCTTGACTCGAACATCTTCCAGTCTCTTCGCTTTTAATACTTTGAAGAAAAAAAAAAAACGAGACGCCCATCTCAATTTTCCAGGTCGCTGCTTTTGCGAGTCTCTTTTCTACACTCTGTGTACAATTCCTGTCTGCTCGCTAACTTTTTTCTAGTTACGTGATACTCCTCCTTATCTTATGCCATACGTATACGCTTCCTTTGTATCTCGTATACTCATGGGCAAAATTAAGGGGAACCAGCCCAGGCCCCCTCCGGTTCTGTTGTCCTTTTTTTTTTACATCCATGGCAACAAAGATGTCGACTTTGTTTCAGTCGGGTTGTTCCTCGTCCTGCTCAAGGATGTTCTTTAGGAAAGGTGTACTGCTTGAATATGTTCCCCAAGCTGCAAAGAAGAATTCACGTAGTTTTTCCGTCAGTAGATGTCCTATAAAGGTTTGAAAAATGCAGGAGGGTCTCGTACTTATTACACAGACGCTCCTACATACGTAGGCAGTAAATTTAATGGGCATTGGCTTGGTGAAAACATAAATAGAAGCAACTCTGCCACTTGCCGACGTTCCTTGTGCTTTTTTCCGTGGCGTTGCTTGTCGGTTCTCCTCTGTGTACTACGGTAGTCTTCACGTAAAGTTGTTTTTCGGCCCCTATGGTCCCGAGGGTTGAGCTGGGGGAAGTACCTCTAACACCTTTTTGTGCGCAAACAAACAGGGACGAAGAATAGGGGAAACACAAGGACGAGCGCTCGTCCTTGTGTTGCCCCTATTCTTCGTCCCTGTTTGTTTGCGCACAAAAAGTATCAATATGAATATGTTCCAACTAGGCCGACTCGCAGTTATGCCTCTAACACCTTTGCACTTTGCATCGCCTTCTCATTTTGTTATTTGTATATAATTACTCCCACTCCAGCGATAGCCTTGACTGAGCTGCAGTACGTAAAAACAAACAAACAAACAAACAAGGTCAGATTTTTGTTTGCCCCTTGAAAGCGTGCATTGCCGCCTAAAGCAAGTATATGAGGAAAAGGCAACTTCTCAGCTCAAGGAATTTTTCGATCTCGTTCGCGCAACGCTACAAAAAGAATGAACACTAGCTCACTGCTATTATAATTAGTGGGATTACTGTGAGTGCTTTTATTGTGCCTGCATTGTTGTGTGGCGTTCTCCAGAAACTGATTACCAGTATGCCGAAACTTCAAAAAAATTTTTTTGAATTCATTATCGGTGCAATATGACTGTTAGGTGAAGTGCGACTGTGCTTAACCTCGTGCGCAGAGAGCACAATATTCCCTCGCAAATAGGTGACCGGCTGCTGCTGATTATTTTGCTGGTTGACCTTCGTAAAATGGTGACAGGAAGAATTTGAAGCGGTAAAACAATGACTTGAAAATGGCAAAGCTGATTCTGATATGTGAATGCGGGCATGATACGTCAGCGACGATGGTAGAGCCGGAATACGAAATAGCCTTGTGTGATCGGTAATGAAAATTATTAACCAAGAAAGCAAAAGAAACCATACCGTATTTGAAAAAGCGTACGTAGTCGATTTTTTCCTCCTAGAGTTGGCATTGAAAGGATATATTTGTAAATGCGCCACATAAATTCTGAACTCACGAAGAACGCAGTTCGAAATTTTATATTTACGGAAATTAGGATATTGACATATTTGTCTCAATAGCACTCAATCATTTTCAAAATTATAGTAGTAACACAGGAACGTGATTTTCCGACATCAATAAAGGATCGCAGAAACGCTTTTTGGCGCACTTCTAGACATAAAGCGTATCTCTCAAGGAAAGCTTACATACGAGAGCTTTGCGCCAGCATGTTATATAAAGCTGATGTGCGCGTTCATGGTGGAAAATTACGCCTCCTATTAAGCAGCTACGTTCCCCCTCAACTTCTACAGCGTATGGCCATCGGTCCGTCAACGCCTACTCTATTTTTTTTTCAATGCCAGTGCAATGGCTCGCTCCCAAATGGTAGCCGTTGGTGCGACTTAGTTCAGTGAGTTGCCGCCATGCGACGCTACCCGGATGGCACGTCCATAGATAAAAAAAAACACTAAGAGCGGACACTCCGAGAAATCTGGCCTCAGGAACTAAGTCACGGCTACGTAACGAACTAGTGCTCTCACCAAACGCCAGAGGACGCAGGCTCAAAAAAAAAAAGAAAATGTTGTAATGAATTCTGCTCAATTGTTTTACAAAATAATAATTATACGCCCAAATTTGGCGTGTTTCTTATACATAAAAACAGAATTTATCCAAGAAACCGTCCGTGCTTCTTGTTCTTCATCCGTACTGCCATCAACACCAATCGCCATTCGTCTATCGAGAAGAAATCAACGATTCGTGTAGCAGCGGCGTGCCAGTGGGGATGTTTCGAGAACGTCGGCTGCGGCGGTGTTTTCGTGTGTGAGACAGGTGAGTCACGTTTTCAAGCGAATCTAGTAGTAACTGCCTTGTGAGGGTGACGAGGTTCGCGAAAAAAACCAGTTTGCGGCTCTATATGAGGCGGCTAGACTCGAACAACGCGAAAAGCATGCCCCCTCAAGAAACCCGTAGCGAGACGGCTGTACCATGTGCTTTCTTGCTACCCCCGCCGAGAACGGAATAATCTTTGTTGGTTGCATTACGTGAAAATCATAAAACAACGCGAAGCTGCCATTAACTTCCACCGGTTCGCGGCTGTGCACTGCACTGCGACTCGCAGCTTGTCAGACGCCATCGAGACGCTGCGTCTCGGTTTGCGATAGTAAACCGTTCTTGCCCAGCGCTGTTCGCGATAACCACGGCATTAGCGCTCCATTAAAATAGTTCGTGTTGGCGGACTAAAAACGATCTGCTGGACAACGCTTAAGGTCAATATCAGCAATTTTATATTTCAGGAAAATTCCGGTTTCAAGAAAATTGAATTCCTAATCCGCGTTTACATGATCGCGTGACGGTTGTCGGTCCTTTCGTTGGCCCGTTCTAGAGGCTTACGAACGCTGGAAAGAACATAAAAGACACCACGCCGATTCAGACCGAAAATGGCGTTCCGGGGACGGGTGCTACCTAAATAAAGAAAATCAAGACGTTAGGCACGCTGTAGCCAAGCTTTGCTTGCTCGTTTCCCCTATAGAGTAAGGGCTCCTGAATATTTTAATAATATTGCCTGCAAACAATGGCACGCGACATAAACAGCGAGCGTAGCTTATTGCGTTTTGTACTGCTGCGAGGTGTGTATCTGTGGCGCACGGACTGACGGTGGTGTATACGTCTGTGCGGATTGTTTATACACAAAAGTAACGGTGCGGAAAAGTCCCCAATGACTACTGCATGTACTTATTGCGGCGGCCGTGTTGGAAAGTACTGCGCATCCCCTAGTAACTTTCGTTTCCTTATCATTTTTTCGTGGCGGAATACATTGCACAACGTATTGTCGCGTAGGTGTGGCGTGGCGAGCATTTGAACAAAGGCTTCGTATTTCGACGTTTAGAATTTATATTTGCCACGCTTATGTGAACTGCTGTTTTGCCTACCACTGTACTCCTTACACTGAGTACGTACAGGTGTGTCCAAAAGTTCACTGGCCGCGATGCCATGGAATTACATAAAATGGCGGCCTGGAAACTTTTGAACACCCCTGTACGGGGCCTTAACATTTATCCTTGTAAGTACGACTTTTATCGGCCAGAGCTCAGAATGTGTTGGTGGTTTTATATTGTGCATCGTTTCGCTATTAATTCAAATCGGTTTCCTGGTACATTTGTGACGTGTCCATATGTTTTGGTAATTAAGGAAGCTTGCACTTATTGACATTTTCAGACCGTGCTAATGCCATGCCGTCCGGCGGTCCTAGCTACGGCATCTACTGCTGTTTGTCGTGGTGCTCTAACAACGGCAGTACCCAGAAGAAGCCTATCTTGCCTTGTAATAAAAACATTGCCGAAACTCTGTCTCTTTGATACATATGACCACTTGTACCAAAACACAGAAGACAAACGCGATGGATAAAGCCGTAGTGAATTATGATTACCACTATCTCCATCTGTTATAATTTAATCAACATAAAAATTGCGTCACAACCTCAATTCACACCAAATATTGAACTCGACAAAATAGGGAATCGCTAAACTAAAACGACAAATATAACCGTTGCCATTTGGGTGAAGAAAAGTGCTCTGAAAAGACAAGCTTCCGCTACAGCCTAACCTCGGTTACGAGGGGTAATTCAAACTTCGCGCTAGCGAAACCGAAACAGGAAGTGCAGGCCAGTTGGCCTCACCAATTGCCAGGCGTGCTAGGGTCGATTGGGCCACTGGGCTGTATGGGAGTGTCCACTCTTAACTTTTTTTTTCTATCTCTATGGCACGACTTAATTATGATGATGATGTGATAACTTTATTTGGAATCCGGCGATTTGGAGGCCCGGGCCTGGGGCCGCCTAGATGGCCACTGGGAGTTGCTGCTCCCGTGCGGCTTCCTTGGCTCGCTGGACGGCCCAAAGTTGGTCTTGGAGTTCTGAGCTGAGCAGCACGGCTGACCACCGCGCCCATAGATTTTCTAGGGAGACTGCCATTTTATTTTGGTATATTTCACATCCCCACATGTGTTGAAGGGTGGCTCTAACAGACTTGCATAGCTTGCACATATCGCTATCGTATATATCGGAGTAGAAAGTTTTTAGTTGCACGGGACTCGTATAAGCTTCTGTTTGTAGTCGCCTCCAAGTAACGGACTCAGCTCTGTTCAGTTTAGTGTGAGGCGGTGGTAATACTCGCTTCCGATTTTGATAGAATTTGGCAATATCACTAAATCTTGTTAATATATCTTTTTCTCTCCAGATATCCCCCTCCGCGTTCTCCTGACCGATGGAAGTCACTCTTTGCTCAGCTCGGCGAGTAAGACCTCGAGCTTCGCGGTGTGCTACCTCGTTGAGGTTGACTGCGGGAATGTCTGGAGTCGTATGCGCTGGGAACCAGAGCCATTGCCTGCCGTTCTTCTCTGCATTGGAGAACTTTGCTTCATTGACTCTGATGATGTGCCATGCCTCAGGAGAGATCCTACCTTTTGCATAATTTCTAATGGCCGCTTATGGACAGTTTTCAGTGACGCAAAATCGGCTCTTCAACTACTTAGAGTGGTGTTGAAAGAAAGCGCTTATAGAGTGTTGGCTCTTCAAACTGCCGAGCTCTACACTTTAGCGCAAGAAAACGGCCACCACATCACATTTCAGTGGATCCCTAGTCACTGTGGTATACAGGGCAACGAACTGGCCGACGCCGAAGCGAAGAAAGCACTCGAAGAACGAGAGTCCCTGCTTTCAATTCCCTTTTCAAGAGCGGACGCCAACTGTCTCCTCTCCAGTGTCATCCGCAAATTGACAGCAAAGCACTGGGACAATCCAGATAATCGCCACAGACGACTCCAGAGATTGGACCCCACCATGAATTTTAGGCTACCACCGAAAATTCAACGAAGCGATGCCAGTCTTCTGCACAGACTAAGGCTGGGAGTAGCGTTTACGCGCGGATACGTGCACCTCATGCGACGCACCGAGTCTCCACACTGTGAGGTGTGCAATGTGACTGAAACTATAGGTCATGTGCTTTGTGACTGCCCTAAGTTCGTGGAAGAGCGTGATAGGTTGGTCAAGGACCTTACGCGTCTCGACAGCGCACCGTTGTCGGAGGATATTATTTTAGGCTCTTGGCCAGACGCTCAGTCGAGTTTTAAGGCCATCAAGGCATTACTGAACTTTTTAAAAATTACAGGCCTGGACTGCAGACTTTGAGCATGCCCAATTGCTTGCCTTTTTTTTTACATCTTCCTTCTATCGTCATCGTCACCCATCATGCACCTCTTTCTTCCCTCTTTCTTTCCCACTTCCCCTTCCCCCAATGCCGAGTAGCTGGCTAGAGGAATATACCTCAGGCCGACCTCTCGGCATTTCGTGTCATTAAACTTCTTTCTCTCTAATGGCCGCTTGAGAATCGCTTATGATGTACTGAGCATTCGTAGAGACCAATGCTAGTGCAATGGCTACCTCCTCTGCGGTCTCGGAATGTTTGGTATTAACTGATACGCTTGTAAGAGGTTTTTGGGTGTTATCTACGATTACTGCTACATAGCTATTTCTGTCTGGGTATTCCGCCGCGTCTACGAAGGTTGCTCTGTCGTCTGACCCAAAGCTTCGGATAATTTTCTCTGCTCTACTCTTGCGTCTACCGTCGTTGTAACCTGGATGCATGTTCTTGGGTATATTTGGTACTAGGAGTTTGTCACGAATTTCTCTCGTTATCGTCCTCTTTTCCCCGTATAGATTGTGATAATTCATTCCTAGTTTGCTTAGTATATGCCGTCCCGTTTTGGTTTTGGTTAGTCTCTCTGCTTGAGATGTTTGTTGTGCTTCTATGAGTTCGTCCAGTGTGTTGTGGAGTCCTAACTTTAGCAAGAGATCCGTCCTCGTACTGATGGGAATCCCTAGAGCTAGTTTGTATGCTTTTTTTATCATGTTGTTAATTTTACGCTTTTCAGATGCAAACCAATTGTGGAAGGCTGCTATGTATGTGATCTGACTGATTACGGAAGATTGTATAAGCCTGTATGATACTAATTTAGCTACGCTTGCTCGCGCAACGCGGGCGTCTGAGCGCGCACCGCTGCCGTTCCCGATGGCAAGTGGAAGACGCTCCGTCCTTGCGTCTCTCAGTCTTCTGTCGACTTCCGCTGTGAAGCGCCACCTAGATGGTACTCTCCCCCACGACCGTAAAGCAGGCGCGAACGCTAACGGACGGGGGAGAGTAGGAAAGGACGATAGGAGAGGGTGGTGAATGGTCGGATCGGCCGCATCTGGCTCCGTCAGAAAAAAAAAATGGCTGTGGCTTAGCTAAGGTTAAGCCCAGGATGCGAAGCATACTAGCCTTTATTTTAGTTGTTGAACCACTGTTTAGCCTGGTGAACTGCTGTTGCTTTGGTTCGGCTAGACGAAGAAACAACTCATGCGCTACTCTGCTTCGCCTTCAAGAGTGGAGCGCGACAGCGTTCCCGTCGACCCGCCAAGGGGTGTAAGACAGTGGGCTACGGCGCAGCGACTACGCGCCCCGCATTGGACGCGGTGAGCGTCGAGCAACGCAGCGTTCGGCGCGGCAACGAAAAAGCAAGCGACGCACGCCTGAGCCTTATAAACAGCTCCTTTCTAAGGCAACACCGCATTCACTAGAGGCGCTTTTGTACCCCTTTGAAGCATCGTACTCGTGGCTCAGTGGTAGCGTCTCCGTCTCACACTCCGGAGACCCTGGTTCGATTCCCACCCAGCCCATCTTGCAAGAGTTGAGCCAAAGCCACCTAGAAACAAGCGCAGCTGCTTATATACCGCCGCGACGCTGCGAGCGACGGTGCGAGTTGGAGCCCCGTTTCTCCTCTGTCGTGACGTCACGGTGTCACGTGGTATAGCATGGGGTCAAAGGTCATTGCAGGCGACACCGCCGCGCCTGAGGAGCTGGGTTGAGCTCTCGTAATATGCTTCGCATAAAAAGAAATGGCTGTGGCTTAGCTAAGGTTAAGCCCAGGATGCGAAGCATACTAGCCTTTAACGCGACGGCGTTAAGGAGCTCGTGTCGCAGAAAAGCCGGTGTCATCGGCGTCGGCTGAGGCCTGCGTCGCTTGCTCAGGCGCACATTTCGTTGTCGCGCCGAACGCTGCGTTGCTCAACGCTCACCGCGTCCGATGCAGGGCGCGTAGTCGCTGCCCTGTAGCCCATTGTCTTACACCCCTTGGCGGGTCGACGGGAGCGCGTTCCACTCTTGAAGGCGAAGCTTAAGCGTCTGCTTTGCAGCTGTTATGACGTCATACGGTAGCTACGCGGCCGTGCGCGGCGCGGCAAGGAAGAGCGTGGTTGTGCGGCTAGTATGCTTCGCATTAAAAGAGCACGCGCTGGCTCCGTCCTGCCTTCTGGCCACAACGTCACGCGATGACGCAAGTGTTTCCGTGTATCCGGTTTATTTCAACAGGATGCGTTCCCGCGTCTCCTTTCTGCGCAGATTGGCGCGCAGCGAACTCTCACGACGCATTTCCCGCGTCGAATCGAGACGCGGTGACACGACGCGAGATGTTCGTTGGCTTGGGCTACACTAAACGAAAAACAGGGGAGCGCCGAGTTGAATTCGCCGCGTTTCTGCGAGTGTATATGCAATGTACAACCTATAAAGTAGCTCTTGGCGATATTATCATAGACAAGCGTACCTACGTAAAGAGCGGCTGCTCGAGCCCCTTCGCGATCGACCAAGCAAGTCCGACCGCAAACCATGCGGCGTAGCTATGCGCGCTTCCAGTTCACCTCAACGGTAGACAGCTTATCATTCATCCACCGGGTTGCGTCCTCGAATCCTGTTTCCACAGAGATGTTGACGCTGCACTGGTCATGTGTTTCACTGGATGCGCCTAGCACACCGCGCTTTTCAACGCGTCGCTTTAGTGGTAAGTTGTTTCCTTTTCCCTGTAGAAGTAATTTTGCTGTTTCTTGCGTTAAGAACATTGTTAGCAAGACGAAGCCTGCCGTCGCCAAGGCTGTAGCAGACGATCCACAATCTCAGGCGAATGTGGGCTGTTGGTTATGAAGAAACGTCTGCATTCATTGCATTTGTGTATTTATATTTAAGGGTGCGCAAATCCCCATGCATACGTATGTTAATAAAACAGGCCTAACGAAGCGGCATGTTTAAAACATTCCCCGACGACGTTTCTTGGGCGGCCGATCGGATAGCTCGTCGGAAAGACGTCACTCACCGACGCTACGTAGCTTGGGAAGAGCGTATGAAAACGCAGGAGTGCGCCACCGCTGATGTCTGTAGCGATGCGAATTAAAAGAAAACGCTATAATAAATTGCACCCACCAAGCGAAGTGCTTGAATCTGTTCCATAATGATCAAATGTTCCTACCCTACCGACGCAACATATGGTAATACAAAATCGCCAGAATTTTTTTCACGGCCCCTTAATGTATGACAATAAATAAAAGAGGAATACATGGAAATAACAGCCACATAGCATGGTGCTCTTTGATGCATGTTTAGTGCAAACAATGAAGACATGGAAAAATAGGACAAGTTTTTCCAATTCAATTGGCGCAACCACTTTTAAATAAAGAGAATATGTAACCATTGTTATTTAAATATAGGTAGTACTGACCACTACAGTTGACGCAACGCTAGGACTTGTTATGTTTCCATGTGAACCATGGCGAATTCTGGGTACGGGCCATTTATAGGCCCTTTCACTGTTTACAAACGTAAGCCCTGGACGGCTTCCGGTTTTGCTCACTGACGTAGCCCTCGAAATCAAGCGAGCAAGAAAAGCATTAGCCGCTGTATCGAGTAATAGGAGTGCGTTAAAATCAAAGCCCGCACATTTTCCACACTTTTCCTCTGTACATAACGACAATTTACAAGATTGCCGTAAGTTATACGAGTAACATTATGAATCATTCTTAAGGCGCAATGCGCATGTCGTTTATCTCAAAACTTAAAAATTGACTTTCCGCACACTGGAAGAACTTAAAAACACGCTTTTGATGAGGCCCGTTACCAGAAGTGTCTTGGGGCATCTCTCCCGCTGCTGTTATCGCGCGAGTGAAACCGCACCGATTTCCCAATGTACTACCGATTCCGCACTCTGAATGCTCTGGAACAATAAGAATTAATTTATAACTGTGTAGAACTGTCCAGCTGGCACTAGCTTTGCTGCAGAGTTAAATGATGTTCGTAGAGTGAATTTTATGCTAAATACAGCAAGAAAGTTGCCATGCATGAGCTCGACACACGGAGAACATTTGCTATACCTGAACACATCAATAGCTTGTGCCTGTATTATACAATAGGACAAAAGACTTAGGTTTTCTTGGCTAACTTAAGTGTCAAAAATGAGTGTCCGGAAGTTTAGAACGCACTGCTCCCTCAGTGCGGACAAAAACAGCATAATGGCAGAAATTCACGGCTGCTAGAGGAGCCAGACGTGCGATGCAATGTTATGTGTTTTCTACCTTGATCGCCCTCGGCAGTTTTCCTGGGCACTTGAGTGAATTATGCCTTCAGAAATCGCTAGAAAGTTGTAGAATGTAAACATGCAGAAACCGGAAATATGGAGCACTGTTCGGAGCGCATGCCTTTTATGCCATTGTATTCAGGGAAATCACCAGAATCAGATGGAACTGAATTCGCGGCTTCCAATTATACGACGCTGTTCCGGGAGTGCTGCGATTATAGAGATCGATGTTAGTCGATCCAGAAAATCACCATTTTATCGCAATAGCGATTATACGGATCCTCGATGCGCATGCATACCCCCGTTGCCGCTGGCGGGGTTGTGGCGCTATCTGCAACGAAATTGCGGACGAAACTGCTCGATTTGCGCGCGATGAAGACCTATTTTTATCGATCCTGCCTCCAAGGATAGACTCTGCAAGAAAACGTCGTACATTTGGAAGCCAGCGCGCACCAGGTAACTTCAATGCGCTACGCTTCAGACATACCAAACTTCATTCCTGGAACCCTACGTTCAGTATTCCACTACCATCAGCACTGTCCCAGAGAGGCTCGACCCTGTTAGCAAAATATAGCAGGGCTGGGCGTTTGGCAATTTCGGTCGGCATAGTAGCGGCCGACGCCGCAGCCCGAGACCACTGCGGTGAAGAGGAAACTACTGGTCACATTTTGCGCCCAATGCCTGTAGTTTCGCGTGTGGATACGATCGCTAAACGCTACTTTGAACAAGGTGGATTTCGGAATAGATATTTATTCAATATTATAAGTGAATTATCACGGCATCAACCGAACACACACAACCTTAGTGTGTTTTTTCACGATCCGCCGGTTTCTGCGAACGCCTATACGGTGCTTCCTGTTTTTTAGATGATTTATAGCTTTGTTATATTCCAGCAGCAATTATACGAATGCTCGACGCACATTCCGCACCGTTGGCGTCGCCGTCGTAGTGCTGTCCTGCTTGTGGCTGCGCAATTTCGGATCTCGCGGGTGGTGGTTTAGAGCACGTTTAGAGGCCCTAGAGAGACGAGGAGCGCGCTTCGCTGCAAAACCGACTAAGAAAAGTGGACGCACCGACAGCGCTCCGAGCAGTGGGCTTGATAACTGGGCCACAAAACCGCTTTCTGCCTTCCGCTGCTGGCAACCACGTTGTGCTTCCGTGCAATGGAAGCGTAGAAACTTGCGGACACCTTATTCTGGCGAGAGAGAGAGAGAAGGGAGGAAGGAAGGAAAGGCAAGGGAAGTTAACTACTTGCTTCTGTTTTCCCGCCTCAAGTTCACCACACTTTGTCGAGTTTGAAAGCGTACACGTGGGGGTGCGGTTGGAGGAGTGGCACTGAAAGTAAATCCAAGCGGGCAGGTGTGTCATGTCGCCAACTATTCCGGTTGGCCAGCGCAAATGCAAGTGCTTGCAATTAGGCTTATTCCGGTAACGTTTGCTAGCAAGTTTAGTTTCTTGGAACAGGTGGTTGAGGCGGAGAAGGGTTGGGGGCGGGGTCACCGTAGCTTCCACTAAGTGCGACTGTTTTGCATTTGGCCAAACGCTGTTGAGGCAAAAATAAAAGTTTGACTTTGCTGTTGTGAATCAGACATTTGTGCATTTCGTTTCTTCCCGAACTATACAAACGCGGTTGACTATCAGGGTCAGAAGAATCGGCATTCAAGAGCGCGAAGTTGCTGAGCTTGTGCTTGCGTTGCCTCCATAGTTTTTTCTGCATTGCCACAGAAAGTGTTCGGACAGTGTAGCGTTTCCGCTGAGCCGCGTTATATATATATATATATATATATATATATATATATATATATATATATATATATATATATATACATATATATATATACATATATATATATATATATATATATATATATACATATATATATATATATATATATATATATATATATATATATATATATATATATATATATATATATATATATATATATATATATATATATATATATATATATATACACATATATTAGTACTATAGCGTCGCGAAAGTAATCCCGCATGCAACATTGTCATTAAGGCAATTCGGGCTTTGAACTCTGGTCTGGACCGCCGACTCTCGTCTCTCCTTAGTTTCCGCGGTTTTTAGCACGAACGAACGACCAATGCAAGTGAAATAGTCCTGCCCACTTGGATATAATGTAAGAATGAAGGCATCCCCCACCGCTGTGACATCATTACTAAAGAGTACGAATTTACCCTTATGCATAATTGCCGTTCACGAAACGCGGAGTTACTGGGCGCATAAACGCGAGCATCCGGGTTGGTGGCACCATCTTGTGTCACTGAGCTTAAACAGGAGGACACCTATAGCTATTATGGCTGTAGCTATCCGTGTTCTTTATCTGCTGGCATGTATCGACGGAATCAATAACATGCAGTGCCTATCGTTTCATATGACTTCAGTGAGAACACCCATGTAATGGAAACCTTTCAAGCGTTTTTGAAAAAAAGCTGTTGATACGCGCTTCTACGTTTACTGTAACTCGCTCTTTTCGTAGATAGATGCGTATACGGACGGCGAAGGCAAAAAGCGCGAGGACGGAATAGGAAGGAATTAACAGATGATTATCGGTCAACGTATTCGCGCAGTACTAGGAACGCTGGGCATCTTGAGCTACTGCCGTCAGCACACCGGAAAACAGAATTACGGCAGAACTCATCTCACGATGGCTATCCATGGTAGTGCAATATCATTCGAGCAATGTAGTGACGCTATTTCTGATGTTACATTTCTTTAGCACCTTTAGTGGTCACTTTGAATCTTCCGTTGCTTCGGCTATATGCGACATACTCCGGCATCGTCCTACTTTAATATGGCACACGCTTTCCAATGTTGCTGATGTCATGAAATGGGGCACTGCCGTTACACTTAAGCGGTAATGATTATTTGCTTGGAAGATTGTTTCCTGCTGAGGCCGAGCGTGTAGTTAGATAAAAGGCTTACTCTGTGTATCAATTACATTGAGGTGTTCTTATAATTCGCAGGGCGGCGACGCATTCTCAAAGTTACAATGAAAAATATTATATAGGAAAGCTGTCCGAGGGTGGTGTTTGCTTTAGATAACATAGAGGCACAAGACATAGCACTTCGGCTCCACTGACAGCGGAGTTGCCGGGTCGTCATTCCGGAAATGGTGAACATATTTAAGTATTGTTTACCTATTGTGAAATAAAGGTGGGCAACCCCCCCTCCCCCCCTCTATCTCTCTCTGCTTCGGGTACCTTTCGGTTGTTTTTTTCTTCAGCGTACGCGCGTTACCGAAGGTCATGCCATCATGCTTCCGGATAAAAAAGAAAAAAAAAAACGAAGTAGTATTACAAAAGAACACATCATTGACCTCGTTTTATTGACGTGTTAACGGAGCAGGCTCAGAAAATGCTCAGAAGTTAGACATGAGTGACGTTTTCATGAGTACACTAATTAGAACACATGAAGACCAGGACGTAAACTGTATGTTCACCTGTTGTCTTTTAAGACACGGAAAACTTCGTCTATGAAGTGTTCTCACAGCAGCCCGCGTTGCGCAGTCAGTTGGGAGAGTCGTGAGACGTGGTTCGAACAGCCGTAGGCACCGAACGGCGCCATCCTTTACGATTTCAGGCTTCTTTACTTCTCCCTTCGGTTGCACCGGGTGCCACAATATAGGAGGCACACTAAAGCAAGGTAACTGCCACGCACACCGCATACAGCAAGCGTATAGTGAACTAGAATACTTTCAAGTGGCCAAACCGCCTCCCCTGGAGAGGGCCTGAAGCGGAAGAAAGATGCGGCAGCGCTGTAGTGGACCGTACTTGAAAGTACGGGTGCTTTCGGGCAGTCGCGCTGCCAGGCTAGCAGGGGTCAAATATTTCGCTTCCGGTTTCTGTTCTCTGCAGCATTGGTATGAATGTGGAAACATTCAAATAGTGTCGCTTGCACGCGTTGTAGTTGTGCAATAGTCTGTCCGGAGACATAGCCGCAATACTCCATATCTCGTGATGGTGTTCGTTGCAGTTTGCCATGGCTTACTCTTGCACTGTCTTTTCCAGGAACGTGCAAAACGTAAAAGGAGTATTTGCAAACGCTTCCCGTGATTTTCGCGAGCGGCTGAGCTGGATAGCAGGCTGCAATACATATACTACGTCTGATACAACTCTTCCCTCTGACGGTGCACTTCCAACAAATTACGGGCATTAATTAAGCTTGTCTCGTCGCTTTCAAGATCCTTTAATGATGACATAAAAATTATTTTCTGCCTATGCTCAACATGAAATCGCCTACCCCGAGATAGGAACGCATAAAGAAGTAAGTTTGCCACAGATAAAATTCAATGACGAATAACGTTGATTGTTTCCTTAATATGGTGTGTCCCGACATTAGAAGCTTGTTCTTGACTACTCATATTAGCTCCTGTCTCTGTATCAAACTTTAGAAATCGCTGCGGCATTTACACTGGGTGATACCTATGTTCTAAATTTGTTTCTTTTTGGGCCGGATTTGGTACGTAGCGCGCACGAATATGCTGCGTTGTATGGGATGGATGTATTACGTTTTTTGGTAAAATTTCATTATTCTTTATTACCATTCAATACCATCGTTTTTTAGATTTTTGCATCTCAAGGAACTTGCAATGAATTCACCACTGCTATCTTGTTACGCACAGATGGCTGGCAAAGTTACGATGAATAAACAACCATGTTTTCGTGTAGCACACCAGTGCACATTTATTTACACAATATAATCGCTTTTCAGTTAACTACTGTCGAACGGCTTGGTATCATTATACCGCTCATGCGACTAAGCTTCAAGTGTTGGTGCGACTTTCTGCGGGCTGCATCACGAGACTTGCTTAATTAACCCTTTAATATAAAAGTGCATCCTGGCTACTCTAAGAAATCCGATCATGTTAGCTGTCATAGCTTTTCTGTGTTCCTTACATCCAATAGCTGCGATTTCTTTGCTATGTATGACAGCCAGCAAATCGATGATGCTGTCTTGGTGCAGCTTGTTGGAGCTGAAACAGCCTGTAAATATATGCCCTCGAGGCTAGCTACTAATGAGCTTTAACATTGTCACCGATGGATAGAGCAAGCCACCGAAGTCACAGGCTCTTGTCAACACCACTGCATGCAACATCTTCCCTTATGAGTCAGGAAGTAATAGCTCATTTGTGCTTTAATAGCGCATTTAGACTTTAAAACACACTTCCTTGCCACGTAACCAGCCGCATATGTCAGCTTCGAGTCACTTTGCAGATTATAGCCATCTCCATGTTCAGACGTATCTCTGACTGTAGCTTCTGCTGCAGTCAGTGATATGCGTATAGCTGCGCAGCCTGGCGCGTAACAGTCGTGTAACCGCCGCTTGGCCGGCATCGTAAATACTCACACCAGTAAAGGCACAAAAAAAGCAACGCTCCGCGACGACAACGACAAACCACGTGCAGAAGCAGAAACGGCGCACACTCACTTCAAGTGCGAACGACGAAAGCGCCACCGCTACTTTCTTCCAAAGCAGGTACGCGTCGCCCAATAGGACGCACCTCCGCTCGAGCCACTGTAACATATTCTTGTACACTCTAGCGAGTGAGTACGAGTAGCGCGAGTATGCGCACGCCGGCCACAGGTCGTCGACAAGAAAACGAAACCATGAAAGCCAGCAGACGGCTTGGCTCTGACGCAACGGTTCGGCATTGCTCATTCAATGAGTGGCTCACTGAACGAAAGCGAAGATCCGGATCGCTCCTCAAAAGATCCGGCTAAAAAAAGAGCTGCTAACAGTTCCTTCACCCTCCGATTTATGACCGATGCCCCAGAGCGGGTTGCGCCAGATAACTAGGGAACAAGAACAAGATCCCGCTCGCTCCTGAGCGAGCCATTCGGCACGGCGCACTGAACGAGCGGCTCAGTGAACGAGAGCGAACCGGCTTCCCCTATCTGAAAGAGCCGCCGCTAATTGAACCGACTCACCACTGAACGTTCGTTAAAGGAGGGGCTCAAACAATCCGGCCACCTTGGATCCGGCTCACCCCTGCGAGACGTCATTTGAGGGATCGCCAGCCGCTTGCGTGCAGGAGCGAGAGAGAAAATCTTGGGGCTTTTGCTCCTTGAATATATGACTGCCTAGGCAGTACGGAGAACGTTTCTTAGCGCGTGCTGTTTGCGTTTGTCCGCTAGGCATGCCGGCATTGCGCGGTGGGGACGAGTTTGTTTGCGCTCCGACGCTGGCCGCCCGCGCGGTGAGGCAGTGGACACGGACGCCCCGCCCTATTTGGTGATCGCTGTGTCCGAAGGTACGCTGGACAGAATTTCTCGCACCTGCGGCCCTGTTGCTGAGTCAGTAGGGGCCGTAGTAGGCGACCGACATGCTCGCCTGGCTCGGTATCTTCGCTATTCGCAGGCTTTTCGTATACTGTTGTCCGCAACATTTCAGGAGCATTTTTGAGTTGTCCGGTTTGAGTGGAACAAACGCACAGCGCCTTACCAGTCGAGGTCGAACGCCACTGCCTGATATCACGCCGTGAGGATTTGCTCTGCGTTTCGCCCACGTTAGGGTAGGTTAGTTTAGGCATAGGTTACTTTAGGTTACGTTAGCGTAAAAGGCGTTAGGGTGCCGCGGCGTGTTCTCACAGCGGTTACGCCGTGCGGCTTTGCCTCTAGGCCATGTCAGGCTAGGTTAGCGTTAGGTTAGGTTAGCCTTAGAGGCATTAGGGTAGCGCGACGTATTGTCATAGCGGTTGCAAGGACGTTCGGCGTGACGGGCGGCCTTTCAGCTCACTTTGCATTTCAGCTCCACTTGCGTTCAAATGCGGTTGCTAAGGCGTTCAGACGTCTAGAGTTTAAATATATGCGGCTCGGCCTCTTCTAGGGTCCCTACTACTCCCACGGAAACATCTGTGATGTTGTTGCCTAGGTACATCGCCTTAAGGTGCTCGAAAGCTATGCTCCGGCGCGATTGACTTAGCACGAGGGCCGCAGGTTCGAGACAGTCTGTCCGACACACTGGTCGGACAGACGGCTAGCCTGAAGTTTTTCCAATTTTTGCTGCAATCACTGCCATCCGAAAAAACAGTTTCATATGTTTTAAGAAAACACATTGGTAACCCAGGTGGTTCCTTGGCTATGGCCAGCTTAGGCAATCTGAACAGTCTTGCACATGGCGTCATCTAAAATAACCCATTGGCGTACAAGACTCAACGAGCAGCTTCAGGTAGACTGTGGGGGCAAGATGTTCAGTTGCCTTTATGTGATATCTGTGCTTCTCTGCTGAATTTTGCAGACGTCACTTATTTTGATACTCAGTCTCGATAGATTTTTCTAGAGTCTTCCCATCTTGCTAGAAAACAAAAAGAATCTCTTTAAAAAGTCTCTTTGTTAGAAACTACAGTAGTCTAGGCGACGAACTATGTACAAATCAAACAGTGATAATTTAAGGCAGAACACGTTAATGTCGACCTAGATCACCAAGAACACCTAGCCCAGTGGAAGTTTGGTCTAAGCTTAGTAGTGTTATTCAAGTGGTTCCTTGGAAAAGCCTGTAAAATTTCTAAGCTACTTTAATCTGACTTCTCATATCAGCCACGCTTTGTTGTTTCTTTTTTTTTCACAGCAGCCAGAATGCGTAGTTTCAGTTCATTTGAATATTAATTACATGTTCCATCTATGTCTGACGTAGCATACGTCTGGAGCTCCCAAGCGCATCCAAAGGTCACCGTGTATTGCTGCGACGTCTCTTCTTTTTTAATGAAATGTTAAAGCAACCCTTATTCGGTGAAGGCGGTTAATGTGACTTGAACGGACTCCCTTGTGCTTCTTTAATGCGCTCGCTCAGCTACGCGCCTGCGTTATCAACATAACTCTTCCATGAGGTGCCTGGCGAGCTTGTCTCGAAACTCTTCCAGTCTGTTCGCTTTTCATACTGCGAAGGAAAAAAAACGAGACGCCCATCTCAATTTTCCACATCGCTGCTTTTGCGAGTCTCTTTTCTCCACTCTGTGTACAATTCCTGTCTGCTCGCTTACTTTTTTCTGGGTACGTGATACTCCTCCTTATCTCATGCCATACGTACACGCTACCTTTGTATCTACGTATTCTCATGGACAAAATTAGGGTGAACCAGGCCAGGCCCCCTCCAGTTGTGATTTCATTTTTTTTACATTCATGGCAACAACGATGTCGGCTTTGTTTTAATGTCAGGATGTTCCTCATCCGGGTCAAGGATGTTCTTGAGGAAGAGTGTGCTGCTTGAAGACGTTCCACGAGCCGCAAGCAAGAATTTACGTAAGTTTTCCGCCAGATGTCCTATAATGGTCTCGAAAATGCTGGAGGGTCTCATACTTATTATACAGACACTCGTGCATACGTAGGCATTAAATTTAATGAGCATTGGCGTGGTGAAAAAAAATAGAAGCAGCTGTGCCAGTTGCAGATGCTCCTTATGCTTTTCTCCGTAGTGATGCTTGGCCCTTCTCCTCCGTGCACTGCGGCCGTCTTCATGCAACGAATGAATAGAATTTATTGATAGGAAAGACAGAGAGGTCGACCTGAGCTAGTGCGCTCTAGTCTGCTACTCTGTACTGGGGAAGACGGAGGGGGAGTGAAAGTATTGGGATGGATGATGATGATAAGAGAAGTGGTGAGTGCTTATGTACATGAGACAGTTGCCTCGCTAGAGCCGCTCGTCGAGCTTGGTGTCCTGCAGGAACTTCAACAATACTTTTGTGGCACGCATTGAAATTGCAGTGTCAGGCCATGGGCCGAGAATAGCTTCCTCCGACAGTAGTTGTCTGCCAACGCTGGCTAGGAAACTGTCTAAAACTGTTAAACTGTTAAACTGTTAAACTGTCTAAAACTGTATAGAACTGTAGGAAACTGTTCACGCAAAGTTGTTTTTCGGCCCCTATGGTTCCGAAGCTTGAGCTGCGGGAAGTACCTCTAACACTTTTGCATTTTGCATTGTCTTCTCATTCTGGTATTCGTATATAATTACTCCCACTCCAGCGATAGCCTTGACTGAGGTGCAGTGCGTAAAAACAAACAAACAAATGAACAAACAAATAAACAAATAAATAAATCAATACGATCACTTTTTTTGTTTGCCCCTTGCAAGCGTGCGTTGCCACCTAAGGCATGTATATGAGGAAAAGGCAACTTCTCAAATCAAGGAATATCTTGATCTCATTCGCGCAACGCTACAAAAAGAATAAGCAACTAGCGCGCTGCTATTATGATTAGTGCGTATACCGTGAGTGCTTTCATTGTGTCGGCATTGTTGCGCGCCGTTTTGCAGGAAGTAAACACCAATATGCCGAACCTAATTTCTTTTATCGGTGCAATATGATTGGTAATTGAAGTGCGACTGTACTTAACCTCGTGCGCAGAAAGCACAATGTTCCCTCGTAAGTAGGTGACTGGCTGCTGCTGATTATTTTGCTGGTTGAACTTGGTAAATGGTGAGGGGAAGAATTTGAAGCGTTAGAACAATGAGTCAAAAATGGCAAACTCGATTCTGACATGAGAATGCCGACATGATACGTCAGGGACGATGGTGGAGTCATAATAAGAAATAGGCTTGTGTTATGGGTAATGAAAATTATTAACCAAGAAAGCAAAGGGAACCAAAGCGTATCTGTAAAGGCACATCAGGCCAGCATAGTGTACGCAATCGATCTTTCTCTTCTAGAGTTGGGAACGAAAGGGTGTATCTGGAAATGCGCCACATGAATTCCGAACTTACGAAGAACGCAGTTCGAAATTTTATATTTACGTAAGAAAGTAAAATATTTGTCTAAATGGCGCTCAATCATGTTCAAAATTATAGAGGTAACACAGGAAGCTGATTTTCTGACATCAGTAATGGGTCGCAAGAAAGCTTTCACAGTAGAGCTTTGAATCAGCATGCTATAAGAAAGCTGAGGTCCGCGTTCTTGGAGGAATATTCCGCGTCCTCTCAAGCCGTTGCGTTCCCCCTCAACTTCTACAGTGCACACCCATCGCTCCGTCAACGCCTGCTCAATTTTTTCAAATGTGAGTACAACCGGTTGCTTCCCAATGGGAGCGAGCGTTGGCCCGCCTTAGTTTAGTGACTTGCCGCGATGTAGCGCTACCCAGATGGCAGGACTGAGCATGGTGGCAACTGCTCATTGTGGAACGGCTGAGCATGGTGGCAACTGCCATCACCCCGTTTCAAAGGAGGTGCTTCTACCTTCCATCCATCCATCCATCCGACCGACCGACCGACCGACCGACCGTCCGTCCGTCGGTCGGTCGGTCGGTTGGTCGGTCGACTAATTTAGCTACGCCTGCTTGCGTACGTAGGCGTCTCAGCGCACGCCGCTGCCGTTCCCGATGTCTCCGTCTCTACTTCTGTCAGGCACATGGTCAGCTGTCTGGTTATCACACGTCTCTCAGTCTTCTTTCGACTTCCACTGTGAGGCGCCACCCAGATGGTACTCTCCCTCCGGCCGTAAAGCAGGCGCGAACGATAACCGACGGGGAGAGGAGGAAAGGACGATAGGAGAGGGTGATGAACCGTTGGATCAGCCGCATTTGGCTGGCATTGAAAAAAATAGAGGAGGCGCTGGCTCCGTCCTGCCGTCTGGCTACAATGTCACGCGAAGACGCAAGGGTTTCACTGTATCCGGTTTATTTCGACAGAATAAGTTCCCGCGTCTCCTTTCTGCGCAGTTTTGCGCGCAGCGAACTCTCGCGACGCACTTTGCGCGTCGAATAAAGAGCCCGCGACACGGCGCGTAAGGTTCGTTAGCTTTTGCTGCACTAAACGAAAAAGAGGGAAGCGCCGAGTTGAATTCGCCGCGTTTCTGCGAGTGTGTATAAAATGTACAAGCTATAAAGTAGCTCTTGGCGATATTATCATACAGAAGCATACCTACCTAAAGAGCGACTGCTAGAGCCCTTTCGCATTCGATCAAGCAAGAGTATGACCCTAAGCCATGCGGCGTAGCTATGCGCGCTTCCAGTTCACCTCAAAGGTAGACAACGTATCATTCATTCACCGGGTTGCGTCCACGAATCGCGTTTCCACAGAGATCTTGACGCTGTGCTGGTCACGTGCAAGACTGTGTACGCCCACCACACCGCGCTTTCCAACGAGTCGCTTCGCTTTAGCGGTAAGTTGTTCCCTTTTCCCTGTAGAAGTAATTTTGCTGTTTCTTACGTTAAGAACCTTGTTAGCAAGGTGTTTTCTTACGCTAGCTGAACGTATTTTTCACGCGTGGCATAAGATGCGAGCCGTGGCGGCAGTTTGTCGTGGAGCGACCCTTTTGTCTTTTTCACCCGTCGTTTCTGCGAGAGCTCGTGCATTACTTGCAAAGCGTAGTTTTCCAAAAATATCTCGCAACTCCTTGAGTTTAAAGCCTTACAGTTGTTATATCTGACTCAACCCTGTCATCACAGAAACGTTTTATTTGGCGCGCCTCTAGCACTGTAATGCCCATTGGGGATCGCATGGTGCCAGTTTTACTTGCACCAGCAGGCTAGAGCGCGCTAGCTCAGCTAAACCTCTCTGCCCTCTCTCTCTCTCTCTCTCTTATCGACGGGTTGCTTATCATAGCTCAAACATTCTTGTTTTCGCCTGCGTCTTCGGTCGGTGTCTGTCTGCGTCTGTGCCTTTATCAAGTGTGTGACGTAGTATTCGTTCTGTGCAATTCCCTACGTAAACAGGGAAAATGAACTTTTTTGTATGGAACCACTGCTCCTTATTGTGTGCAAGTGAAAGAGAAAAACGGCAAAAAATACAATAAAGAACAGCTCTCGTCATATTTATTTAATCTGCATTAGCCAATTCAGCCTTGCTTAGCGTCTTCCAGAGTTCTGGAGATTTTCGCACTAAATAAGTGTGCGAGTTTATTGCGTCTGTGTGTACGGCATGCTTATAAAATGAATTATTAAAGCTCATGCGCTCTTCTAAAGTCGACGTAGTTATATGTTTTAACAGCCAAAGAGAAACGAGCGTCGAAAGCATTGCCATCGAAACCGAAATCAAAATAAAGCTAAACCGCGCGTCGAAAATATCGGAATAGAAGAATAACGGTCTGACCGGCCGCTGGGGGCGCTAACGGCAGTGCAGTAGCTCGGCTGCTGGGCCCTACGGGAGTGTGCGCTTTTTACCTATACGTTTCTCTATCATATTATTTCTGTTTGACGATACCCTGATAACATGTAAACAGCCAATACGTACGTTTATGGTACTCTCTATATTACGCTCCGAACTTTTCTTTTGTAGCATGCAACAGTAAATATAAGCTATTTCACTAACCTGTGAATATGGTGAAATTGGCAATTTATAAGGTTTTTTTATACTATGGAATCAGAAAAAGAAATAATAAAACGAAATGTAAACCGACATTGGTTATCGAACTCGCTTCAGAGTGAAAATCAGAGATAGTATATACCACTACACTAGTGTCTTATTTTCTTTGTCTTTGTAACTGCCCCAAGAATGACATGATGTTAAGATGTATCAGCCTTCTTGTGGCTGACACGTGATTTTGCTAGTCGTTCCAACACCAAACACATTCTCCATGAAATTTTCTCGTAGCGAAGGAGCATTATTATCGGCATGACGCTACACAAAAGCCGAGCTTTTTTTTTCATGGCCTTTATTTTAGGCACGCATGAATACCGATGGCGGCACTCTGGCGAACGTTCTGTCAAGTTATACGGCACATTCAGTCGACGTTTCAGCGCTTTTTTGTTTTCAGGACCTCGGCTTCCCAGGATATCTTCTCCTGTCGTTGCAGGCAAATTGTACACAAAAAAAACTGGCTGTGGCTTAGCTAAGGTTAAGCCCAGGATGCGAAACATACTAGCCTTTATTTTAACGCGACAGCGTTAAGGAGCTCATGTCGCAGAAAAGCCGGTGTCGTCGGCGTCGGCTCAGACGTGCGGCGCTTGCTCAGGTGCACATTTCGTTGTCGCGCTGAACGCTGCGTTGCTCGACGCTCACCGCGTCCGATGCGGGGCGCGTAGTCGCTGCGCCTTAGCAAAGCCACCTAGAAACAGTCTCTGTAGCACGCCGCAACCATAGAGAAAGAAAAAAAAGTTAAGAGTGGACACTCCCATACACCTCCAGCGGCCCAATCGACCCTAGCGCGCCTGGCGGTTGATGAGAGCAACTGGCCTGCACTTCCTGTTACGGTTTCGCTGGCGCGAAATTTGGATTACCCCCCGTAACCGACGTTGGGCTTTAGCGGAAGCTTGTCATTTCAGACCACTTTTCGTCACCCAAATGGCAACGCTTTTATTTCTCGCTTTGATTTAGCGATTCACTCTTTTGACTAGTTCAATATTTGGTGTGAATTGAGGTAGTGACGCAATTTTTATTTCGATTAAGTTGTAACAGATGGAGATAGAGGTAATCATAATTCACTACGGCTTTATCCATCGCGCTTGTCTTCTGTGTTCTGGTACAAGCGCTCATATGTATCAAAGAGACAGAGTTTCCGCAATGTTTTTATTCCAAGTCAAGATAGGCTTTTTCTGGGTTCTGCCGTTGTCAAAGCACCACGACACACAGCAGTAGCTGCCGTGGCTTGGACCGCCGGACGGCATGGCATCAGCACGGTCTGAAAATATCGATAAGTGCACGCTTCGTTAATTACCAAAAACATATGTACACGTCATAACTGTACCAGGAAACCGCTTTGAATGAATAGCGAACCGATGCACAATATAAAACGACCGACACATCCTGACCTCTGACCCATATAACCCGGACTTACAAGGAGAAATGTTAATACCCCGTACAGGGGTGTTCAAAAGTTCCCAGGCCGCCATCCTATTTAATCCCATGGAGGGCATCGCGGCCTGTGAAGTTTTGGACACCCCTGTACGTACTTAGTATAAGGAGTACATTGGTAGGCAAAATAGCAGTTCACATAAGCGTGATAAAGATACATTCGAAACGTCCAAATAAGAGGCCTTTGTTGAAATGCGCGCCACGCCACGCCTACGCGACAATACGTTGTGCAATGTCTTCGCCACCAAAAAATGATAAGGAACCGAAAATTATTAGAATGCGTAGTACTTCCCAACACGGCCGCCGCAATAAGTACATGCAGTAGTCATTGGTGACTTTTCCCCACCGTTACTTTTCTGTGTAAACAATCCGCACGGACGCATACACCAGCGTCCGTCCGTGCGCCATAGATACACACCTCGCTAAAGTACCAAACGCAATAAGCTATGCTCGCTGTTTATGTCACATGCCATTGTTTGCACGCAATATCGTTAAAATATTCAGGAGCCCTTACTCTATAAGGGAAACGACCCGCCGTGGTTGCTCAGTGGCTATGGTGTTGGGCTGCTGAGCACGAGGTCGCGGGATCGAATCCCGGCCACGGCGGCCGCATTTCGATGGAGGCGAAATGCGAAAACACCCGTGTGCTTAGATTTAGGTGCACGTTAAAGAACCCCAGGTGGTCAAAATTTCCGGAGTCCTCCACTACGGCGTGCCTCATAATCAGAAAGTGGTTTTGGCACGTAAAACCCCAAATATTATTATTATTATTATAAGGGAAACGAGCAAGCAAAACTTGGCTACAGCGTGCCTAACGTCCTGCTTTCTTTATTTAGGTAGCGCCCGTCCCCGGAACGCCGTTTTCGGTCTGAATCAGCGTGGCGTCTTTTATCTTCTTTCCAGCGTTCGTCAGCCTCTAGAACGGGCCAACGAAAAGACTGTCAACCGTGAAGCGAGCATTTAAACGCGGTTTAGGAATTCAATTTTCTCGAAACCGGAATTTTCCTGAAATGTGCAATTCATGATATTGACCTTAAGCGTTGTCCAGCAGATCGTTTTTAATCCGCCAAAACGAACTATTTCAATGGAACGCCGATACCACGGTTATCGCAAACAGCGCTGGGCAAGAACGGTTTACCCTCGCAAACCGAGACGCAGCGTCTCGATGGCGTCTGACAAGCTGCGAATCGCAGTGCAGTGCACAGCCGTGAACCGGTGCAAGTTAATGGCAGCTTCGCGTCGTTTGATTATATTCACGGAACGCAACCAACAAAGATTATGCCGTTCTCGGTGGGGATAGCAAGAAAGTACAGCTAGTACAGCCCTCTTGCTACGCGTTTCTTGAGGGGGCATGCTTTTCGCATTGTTCGCGTCTAGCCGCCTCATATAGAGCCGCAAACTGCTTCTTTTAGCGAACCTCGTCGCGCTCACAAGTCAATTACTCCAAGCTTCGCTTAAAAACGTGACTCACCTTTCTCACACACAAGAACACCGCCGCAGCCGACGTTCACGAGACGTTCCCGCTGGCACGCCGCTGGTGTCGTTGATTTCTTCTCGATGGACGAATGGTGATTGGTGTTGATGGCAGTACGAATGAAGAACAAAAAGCACGGAAGGTGTCTTCGATAAATTCTGTGTTTATGTATCAGAAACACGCCAAATTTGGGTGTATAATTATTATTTTGCAAAGCGATTGAGCAGAATTCATTACAACATTTTCTTTTATTGCGACTGCGTCCCCTGGCGTTTGATGAGAGCATTAGTTCGTTACGTAGCCGTGACGTAGTTCCTGAGGCCAGATTTCTCGGAGTGTCCGCTCTTAGTCTTTTTCCTTCTCTATGCCGCAACCTTCGCTTCTCATTCCAACGAGCAGCTCTGTTTCCAGGAGGCAACTCACCTCGTGAGTGTCTAGCACAGGCAAGCGCAGCTGCTTATATACCGCCGCGACGCCGCGAGCGACGGCGCGAGTTGGAGCCCCGTTTCTCCTCTGCCGTGACGTCACGGTGTCACGTGGTCAGCCTTGAAGGTGACGCTGCGAGCGACGGCGCGAGTTGGAGCCCCGTTTCTCCTCTGCCGTGACTTCACAGTGTCACGTGGTATTGAAGGCGACACCGCCGCGCCTGAGAAGCTGGGTTGAGCTCTAGTAATATGCTTGGCATAAAAAATTGGCTCCCTGACAAATGGGCAACCTTTGGTTGCCGCTAAGCGGGCCCTTCATTTAAAAAGACGCGCGTAATCGCCACGTTGACCAAGGAGGCTGGTGCTGACATTGACATGCAGCGCTCGCATCTTCAACGACATTCAGTAGCTGCAGCTTACTCCTTGCAGTGCATCCCGGGAGTTGCACAGCGCGGGTACCATTTCCGTTCCTGTCGCCAAAGAAAGCATCGCTGTACCCATGGCTGCGCCTATTTACATTGAGTAAGCCTCCGTCGCTTGGCTGCCGTCGTCAAGGCTGTAGCAGACGATCCGCAATCTAAGGCGGAAGTGGGCTGTTGGTTTGAAGAAACGTCTGCATTCATTGCATTTGTGTATATATTTTTAAGGGTACGCAAATCACTATGCATACGTATGCTAATAAAATAAGCCTAACGAAGCGGCATGTTTTGAGCATTCCCCGATGACGTTCCTTGGGCGGCCGATCGGATAGCTCGCCCGAGTGACGTCACTCACCCTCGCTCGTAGCTTGGGAAGAGCGTATGAAAGCGCAGGAGTTGCGACGCGATCTTTTTTTACAACTTTATGATAAATTGCACTTGCAACACGAAGTGCTTAAATTTGTTCCATAATGATCCGATGTGCCTACCCTACCGATGCAGCATATGGTAATACAGAATCGTCAGAATTTTTTCAGGGCCCCTTAATGTATGACAATAAATAAAGCAGGAATACATATAAATAACAACCCATAGCACGGTGCTTTTTAATGCAAGTTTAGTGCAAACAATGACGACATGGACAAATAGGACATGTTTTTCCAATTGAATTGGCGCAACCACTTCTAAATAAAGAGAATCTGTAATCATCGTTATTTAAATAAGGTAGTACTGACCACTAAGTTAACGCAACGCGAGGACTTGTTATATTTCCATGTGGAGCATGGCTAATACTGGGTACGGGCCATTTATAGGCCTTTTCACTGTTTACAAACATGGGCTATGGATGGCGTCCGGTTTTGCTCACTGACGTAGTCCTCGAAATGTAGCGAGCAAGAAAAGCATTAGCCGCTCTGTCGAGTAGCAGGAGTGCGTTGAAATCCACACATTTCAACACTTTTCCTCTGTACATAACGACAATTTTACAAGATTGCCGTAAGTTATACGAGAAGCATTATGTATTATTCCTTAAGGCGTAATGAGCATGTATTTTATCTCAAAACTAAAAAATAGACATTCCGCACACCGGAAGAACTTAAAAACACGCTTTTGATGAGGCCTGTGACCGGAAGTTTCTAGGGGCACCTCTCCCGCTGCTGTTACCGCGCTAGTGAAACCGCACAGATTTCCAAATGTACTTCCGATTATGCACTCTGAATGCTTTGGAACGATAAGAGTTAATTTATAACTGTGTAGAACTGTCCAGCTGGCACTAGCTTTGCTGCAGAGTTAAAGAATGTTCGTAGAGTGAATCTTATGCTAAGTACAGCAAGAAAGTTGCCATGCATGAGCTAGACATACGGAACACATTTCCTATACCTGAACACATTAATAGCTTGTGCCTATATTATACAATAGGACAAAAGACTTACCCCCGTATTCAGAAATGCAACTTGAGTCGAAGCCCATGCTTGACTTGGTTTAGATGACGCCTGGCGATAACGTGCATAAAGACGCTCACTGCGTTTCCTTCGGCGCGTTCACGATAGGCGTCACTTAGATCAAGTCAAGCATGGGCTTGAACTTAAGTTGCATTTCTGAATACGGGGGTTAAATTTGCTTGGCTAACTTAAGTGTCGAAAATGCGTGTCCGGAAGTGCCGGAAGTTTAGAACGCACTGCTGCCTCAGTGCGGACAAAAACAGCATAATGGCAGCAATTCACGGCTGCTGGCGGAGCCAGACGTGCGATGCAATGCTACGTGTTTTCTACCTTCATCGCTCTCGGCAGTTTTCCTGGGTACTTGAGTGAATTATGCCTTCAGAAATTGCTAGAAAGTTGTAGAACGTTAACATGCAGAAACCGGGAATATGGAACACTGTTCGAAGCGCATGCCTTTCATGTCATTGTATTCAGCAAAATCACCAGAATCAAATGGAACTGAATTCCCGGCTTCCAATTATACAACGCTATTCCGGGAGTGCTGCGATTATAGCGACCGATGTTCGTCGATCAAGAAAATCACCATTTTATCGCAATAGCGATTATACGGATCCTCGATGCGCATGCATACCCGCGTTGCCGCTGGCGGTGGGTGCGGTGGCGTTATCTGCAACGAAATTGCGGACGAAACTGCTCGATTTGCGCGCGGATTTTTATCGATCCTGCCTCCAAGGATAGACTCTGCAAGAAAACTTCGTACATTTGGAAGCCAGCGCGCACCACGTAACTTCAATGCGCTACGCTTCAGACATACCAAACTTCATTCCTGGAACCCTACGTTCACTATTCCACTACCATCAGCACTTTACCAGAGAGGCTCGACCATGTTAAAAAACTATAGTAGTGCTTGGCGTTCCTCAATTGCGGTCGGAATAGTAGCAGCCGAAACCGCAGCCCGAGACCACTGCGGTGAAGAGGAAACTACTGGTCACATTTTGCGCCCAATGACTGTAGTTTTGCGTGTGGATACGATGGCTAAACGCTACTTTTAACAAAGTGTATTGCGGAATAGATAATTATTCAATATCGTAAGTGAGTTATCATGGCATTAATAGAACATGGGAAACCTTAGTGCGTTTTTTCGCGATCCACCGGTCTCTGCGAACGCCTATGCAGTGCTTCCGCGGAATAGATAATTATTCAATATCGTAAGTGAGTTATCATGGCATTAATAGAACATGGGAAACCTTAGTGCGTTTTTTCGCGATCCACCGGTCTCTGCGAACGCCTATGCAGTGCTTCCTGTTTTCTTATATGACTTGTTGCTTTGTTATATTCCAGTAGTAATTATGCGAACGCTCGACGCACATTCCGCGCCCTTGGCGTCGCCGTCGTAGTGCTGTCCTGCTTGTGGATGCGCAATCGCGGATCGCGCGGGTGGAGGTTTAGAGCACGTTTAGAGGCTCTAGAGAGACGAGGAGTGCGCTTCGCTGCAAAAACGACTCAGAAAAGTAAACATACTCATAGCGCTCCTCGCAGTCGGCTCGCTAACTGGGGCACAGAACTGGTTTTGTGCCTTCCTCTGCTGGCAACCGCATTGTGCTCCCGTACAATGTAAGCGTAGTACCTAGCGGACAGCTTATTCTGGCGAGAGAAAGAGAGAGAGAAGGGAGGAAGGAAAGGCAAGGGAGGTTCGCTCCTTGCTTCTGTTTTCCAGCCTCAGGTTCACCGCACTTCGTCGAGTTTGGTAGCGTACACGTGGGGATGCGGTTTGAGGAGCGGCACTGAAAGTAAATCCAAGCGGGCAGGTGTGTCACGTCGCCAACTATACCGGCTAGCCAGCGCAAATGCAAGTGCTTGCACTTAGGCTAATTCCGGTAGCGTTTGCTAGCAAGTTTAGTTTCTTGGAACAGATGCGTGATGGGGGAAGAGGGGTGGGGGCGGGATCACCATAGCTTCCACTAAGTGCGACTGTTTTGCATTTGGCCAAACGCTGTACTGGCAAAAAGAAAAGTTTTACTTTGCTGTTGTGAATCAGACGTTTGTGCATTTTGTTTCTTCCCGAGCTATATAAACGCTGTTGATAATCAGGGTCAGAAGAATCGGGATTCAAGAGCGATGATGCTGAGCTTCGGCATGGGTTGCCTCCCTAGTTTTTTCTGCATTGCCACAGAAAGTTTTCGGCCAGTGCAGTGTTTCCGCTGATCCGCTTTATATATATATATATATATATATATATATATATATATATATATATATATAATATTATAGCGTCGCGAAAGGAATCCCGAATGCGACATTGTCATTAAGGCAATTCGGGCTTTGAACTCTTGTCTCGACCGCGGACTCTCGTAGCACGAACGAACGACCAATGCAACTGAAATAGTCCAGCCCACTTGGATATAATGTAAGAATGAAGGCATCCCCGCCGCTGTAACATCATTACTAGAGAGTATGACTTACCCTTATGCATAATTACCGTTAATGAAACGCGGAGTTACTGGGCTCATAAACGCGATCATCTGGGTTGGTGGCACCATCTTGTGTCACTAAGCTTAACCAGGAGGACACCTGTAGCTATTATTGCTGTAACTATCCATGTTCTTTATCTGCTGGCATGTATCGACGCAATCTATAACATGCAGTCTCTATCGTTTCATTTGACTTCAATGAGAACACCCATGTAATGGAAACGTTTCAAGCGTTTTTCGAAAAATGCGTTCGAAGCTGTCGATACGCGCTTCTACGTTTACTGTAACTCCCTCTTTTCGTAGAGAGATGCGTATATGGACGCCGAAGGACAAAAGCACGAGGACGAGATAGGAAGGAATGAACAGATGATTACCGGTGAACGTGTATATTCGCGCAGTACTAGGAACGCTGGGCACCTCGAGCTACTGCCGAAAAGAATTACGGCAGAACTCATCTCAAGATGGCTATCGATGGTAGTGCGATATCATTCGAGCAATGTAGTGACACTATTCCTGAGGTTACATTACTTTATCACCTTTAGTAGTCACTTTGAATCCCGTTGCTTCGGCTATATGTGACATACTCCGGTATCGTCCCACTTTGATTTGGCACTCTCTTGACAAGGTTGCCGATGTCATGAAATGGGGCACTGCCGTTACACGAAAGCGCTATCAATTATTTGCATCGAAGGTTGTTTGCTGCTGAGGTTGAGTGTGTAGTTAGAGAAAAGGCTTATTCCGCGCATGAATTCCTTGGAGGTATTCTAATAATTCGCGAGGCCGCTACGCATTCTCAAAGTTACACTGAAAAACGTTATGTAGGAAAGCTGTACCAGCACGGTGTTTGCTTTTGATAACATAGAGGCACAGGACCTGACATTACGGCTCCGTTGACAGTTGGCATGGTTATTCTCGTATTCCCGAAATGGTGAACACATTGTAGTACTATTTACCAAATCTGAAATAGAGGTGGGCAAAACTGCTCAGCGCACCGCAATGAACCAGTTCATTTGACTGTTCATTGGCTCGCACCCCCCTCTCTCTCTCTTTGCCTCGGGTACCTTTCCACGGCGGCCGCATTTCGATGGGGGCGAAATGCGAAAACGCCCGTGTACTCAGATTTAGGTGCACGTTAAAGAACCTCAGATGGTCGAATATTCCGGAGTCCTCAACTACGGCGTGCCTCATAATCAAAGTGGTTTTGGCACGTAAAACCCCATAAATTAATTTTTTTTTCCTTCTAGCGCGCTCTGGCCGAGGCCGCCGCTGGTCGCCATTGGCCTAATAGCATCACGTGGGCCCTCGCGCCTTGAATCAGCGCCACTTTTGCTCGAGAAGCGTCTACGGAGCGACGAGGAACGCATGTTGGCGCCGTTGCTACGCTCGAGCAATATAGGTGGCGCCATGGTCGAGGAGAGAACGTGAAACAGGGGAGAAACGAGGAGGAGTGAAGGCGGAGGAGGAGAGTGTCGCTATTTTACGAAGTTTTGGGGCTTTAACCGAACCGGCTCCCGCTCTCCAAAAGAACCGCCGCTCACATTTACTGAAGCACGGGTTACTCCTGCGCCATGGTTCAAAAGATGCGGCTCGCTCCTGAGCGACGCATCTCTATTCTGAAGTAGTAGTTCAAGTTTATCTCATCCGCGCATAGCCGCAGGGGTGCCTGTTATCTTTTTTTTCTTGTGAGCAAAGCAAACAGTATTAAATGCATAAGCATTTTTATGCCTACCCAAGAAACCAGTCCATTTGTCACCTATGATGAATCTCTATAAAGAAAATAACATGGCAGATCCCACGCACTGTGGGAATCGGTGTTTAGCTAAACCTTGTATGCCAGAATTTACCTTGCGTGCAGTACTGCTGTTTGTCTGCGTAGCCTACAGAACACAGGGAGACGTGCTTGCTCGAGGCGTTCTTATGCGGCATTCTTCATATTTTTCTCAATGTTGGGCATTATCATTGCCTCGCATGACACATCGCGTCGTGGCAGAAGTGGTAAACTTTGACTTATAGGGATGTACTTAATTCAATTATTAATAACTTGTGTAACTACATTGTACAGTATACATACATTCGCAGTACACACCACGTTTCGATGCGTAGTGAAGACGCTCCTGTTCCGCGCGACGCTTCTTGCGGCCCTGGGTGTCCTGAACACCGAGTGCACACTTGGGAGCCATTTTGCTGGCGCGCGTTTACGTGCTCCCTCGGCATACGCGACCAGACGCCAGCTCCAGGCGCTCTCCGTAGGCCAAGGACGATTGTAATCTTTACGCTATCACAGCCCAGCACGCGACCTCCACAGCCAAGCAGCCGCTGTTTTGTCGCATAGGAAAGTAAGCACAGCACGACCCGTACGCACAATCTACGCATTCAGGACCGCTAATGCGCGGTCCGGGATGCGCGGAGGCGAGTGCCGTCTGGTGTTGTTGAAAGCAATCAAGCGGCACGCATGGCAAGACCATCACAGCAGCGCCCGGAAAGTCGGAAAAAGCGGCAAACAAAGCTTCGCTTTTAAAAATCTTGTATTCGGAACAACCATATTGTCTGTGTGCAGTTGCCAAGAGAAGCTGACAGTGCGGGCAACGCTGGTGGTACCATGTCATGTTTACGTCGGCTACAGCTAAGAGAACATATAAATGTTCTCTTTGATAATGAGTTGATGCACACGCATTCTGCCTATCAGCAAGTTCAAAGACGATGATAGGAAAATATCAGCACATGCTGCATTCTATTTCCTTTTCCCCTTCTGTTAGGAGGAGGGCATATTGTTGCTGAAGAACGCGACAAACGATGGCTGGAACAGGGCTGCTGCTTCCAGCAGCTATTCCTGTGTTCTCTTATTTCGTCAACTGCAATGCGATTACCGACAGACTCAAGCTGTTTTCCTTTTACCACTCCGAGCTGATAACCCTGCACGAAGAAACCACCACTGAGCCGACATGCCACCCTTCTTTCTTTACTCGCCCTTTCTCGTTCGGTTCGAGTACAGGCAGAGCTTCGGAGAGCTCATGCGAGAACGGCGCCCACAGCCGAAGGCTCTTGCGAAGTTCGGTGAGCTCTTCGCGATGAGGTTGCAGCGGTAGGGGGCGCTCGAGTCCCCCTTGGCGCACATTCCCGCGCAGGCAGACACGAAGAAGAGCATGTCCTCGCTGATGAACTCCAGCCCGGGAAGTACAAGCGGCTGGCCCACCTGCACAGGAGAAAGCAACATTAAATAAAAATTTTGCAGAAACGATCGATGATGACTTCCAGCAAAGCCGCATTGCGCTGCTGTGCTGGAAAACACGAGGTGCGATCCCAGTACCGGTCACTTATGCTTATTTGTTCATAGCATTATAGGTCGACAACTTCCCCCGCTTTGGCGGTATCTAATAAAAAATTCCAGATGTGCTCAGCACACACGATTGCGCCACAAAATTCAAAAGCAGATACAGGGTGCGGAAATGTTCCTTTAAAATATGAGTGCGCAAGGTCGCCTGTGACGAACACCTGCGCAGCATGTCGAGACATCACAATGTCCATGTGCTATCGTATACTTAGAGAGCGAGCGGTACCGATTTCTGGATAACAAAACGGTATACAAGGAAATAACGGATATAAAGAAACAAGTTTCCCTAAAAATCCTTATAGATGTTCATACTGCAGCACATGATACACTGTAGATAACGAAGTAATTATGGCTCCCTGTTCAACTTTGTTAAAACGAGGTACTCTTTCAATGTTTTTTTTTTCTGGGCCTGCCTACCTCAAGGTGTCGGTCGACGAACGCCGCCACCACTTCGGTGGCCAGAGCCAGGCGAGCCCAGTCGCTGTTGTCCACGTCTTCCCTCGCGATCGCGACTCGAGGATCAAGCGTCTGCAGGCACTCCAGCCACGAGTGGTCCAGCGGCGCTCCGCGGAGAAGAGCTGCGACCAGTTCGATCGCGAACCCACCATAGTTGAGCGACTGGGGCGCGTCGGCGCCGAAACGCGGAGGGAGGAGCCAGGTCAGAGGAACGCGTGCTTTGCCAGCCGCGGTCACCTGCGGGAAGGCGGCGTGGGAAACACGAGACGTGCGTGCTGTCGGCAACAGATCTGTGTGGAATCGTGGCTTGCGTACCGACAGTGCGTGAAGCGGTGTGAAAAAGAACCTCGTCTGCCAGTGAACAACTACTGCGACTGCTACTACTACAGTAGCAACCTGCTATAGGGCTACAGAAAGCACTACTACTACTACTGCTACTACTACTCCTGGAACCATTACTACCACAGTAGCAACCTGCACTGCAACCAATACTCATAACTAGAACCTAAACAACTACAGCTACTACAAGTACTACTACTACCAGAACTACTACTACATAGGAACCTGCACTACTATTACTACAACTAATACTAACTAGACCTTCTACCATAACTACAGCTTCTAGAAGTACTACTACTACGAGAACTACTACTAATGCTACAGTAGCAACCTGGCACTGCTATTACAAATACTGATATAACTAGAACATCTACAACAACAGCTACTACAAGTACTATTACTACGAGAACTATTACTGTACTAGCAACCTGCGCTACAATTACAACTGATACTAACATAACTAGAATTTCTACAACACCAGCTGTTGCTGTTACGATAACTTAATATGCGGTGGCTGAGGAGTTATGAGCGCCCTGGTTTATTGACGGGGCCCTGCCTGGCCATGGACGCTAGAGCGTTGAAGCCTAGCGGCTACTTTTTTTCTTTTAAGAACAAAGGGAGTTACGGGAAAGGCATGCGCAACTTGCCTCCACTTCTGGGTTCCTCGGGGGCGGAGAAGGGTAAAAGGAGCCGGAGTCCCCATAGACCACGCTGAGGAGTTCCTTGCTACGGATTTGAGAGAGCGCAGCCAAGTAGTCGTCCATGAAGGACCGCTGTCCGTAGTCCTCGTTCACTCTCAGGTCGCCGTAGAAGGCGTCCAAGTCTCGCATCGTGGGGAGTGGCATCGTGAATGTGGCCGCTCTGGGTGCATACGTGGATATTGATGAGCGGCTATTGTAAGTTCTGAAGCCCTGTGTTACTATGTTAGCACAGAATACGAGAGTCGGAAAGAAAAATATGCTAAAGAGTAGGCTGCGGACTTCCAGTTGGCCTATTGTTTTAGAAATGACCGCTTTCATACAATTTACGTTTGAGTTATCCTCCCAAAACAGGTAACGAGAAACTAAAAAGGAAAAATAAAAACGAGGACCGCTATGAAAAAGAAATCTATGCCAAAGAAACAAAAAAAAAGAACGTTATACGCTCATGCTGTGTTAATTTCCACGTTCTGTGTCTTCCTTTCGTTAGGTTGCGATCATATCGCATTCAGTGTTACCTTTTTTCTTACGTTTTTGTTCGTTGCATTTTCTGCAGTGTTAATTGTTTCTTAATGGTACGAAATCACCTGTTTCGGCAAGAATAAACCAGTTCTGAGTCAGTGGCATGTTTTATCACCTTTCCTTCTCTTGCGTTTGAGTTCTAAGTTCCCGCTATTAGTTTGAATAGATAAAAATGATACCATACAGAACGGGACTACTATTCGTCAAATTTACTAGTTTTGGGACAGTCTAGTTACGAGGCCTTTTTGGGTGACCTTATACACCATGATATTTTGACCGGCTCGTTTATCAATGCATTAGTACCGCCAGAAAGAATTTGAGTCACGTGAACAGGTCTCTTGCACTGTTAGAGTACTGCGCCCATGCTCGGTAATTGTTCTCAAATGTATTGAAATACCATTTCTTGAACACATGAAAAAATGTTGAAGGACGCTTATGCTTCGCCTTTAAAAGAGTGGAACGCGATGTCATTCAAATATCCCTGACTGCTTCTCCCGCTTCCCGGCGACTTCAGCTTATGTAACCGCAACGTTTACCGGGAAACGCTGCGGGTGAACGCTATGCACGAAGGCGAGCTTTCTGGTTGAAACGTGGACTCTTGCGTGGCTCGGTTTAGGAGGTAGTGCACAAACGCGGCAAAAAATTACATCATTTGTTGGTTTTGGTTATTGTTTCGCACTTTTAATATTTAGGCCAGAGGAGATTTAACGTCAGATACATGCACGGTCGGTGCTTTATTTCATGACATTTGTTTCAGGGCTGTCATTCTCAATATACCGCGGAATGACTTTGTCAAAAATGTAAGAAGGTATAAGCAACCTAAGTGATAGAATGGTGTGGCAATATAGACAATACATGCCAGATGCCTTATAGCAAGGCATGGCATATAGATATATCTATATCTATACGGCAATTTTCACTCACGGGATGCCGATGCCGACGCTGGATTTTCTGCGACAAGGGGCGCATGACGCTGTCGCGTTAAAATGTTTACACCCTTTGAGGTGTATATTTGTTTGCACAACGATATTCGCCGTGTACCTTGTGGACTTCTTTTGTTAACGCTGCGTACAAGGTAGACTATAAAATATTTGACCCCCTTCAAAGTGAATAAGGATGTAAACCGGTCTGCAACCCCCATACTTGCACCTCGAAAGGGTGTAAAGATGGGAGTTATATACAGGCATGGTACACCCTCATTCACCCTTTCAGGGTGTATATTATTTTGCAGTGCACTTCCTACTCACGAACGGCATGCTTGGCAACAGTGCTCCGAACCAATCCTTGCGGGAAAGTAACAAGCGCAAAGTTTTCAAGAAACGAAACGAAAGCGTTGCCGTGCCGATCGCGCGCCAAAATAACTTGCGCCCCAAAGGGTTTATATTTATTTTATCGCGTGTAGAAACACGAGCCAACCCAACAAGACAACGTCAAACAGGACCCAACGTGAAACGTGCCATGTGCTCGCACTGTGGCAGTCGCTTGGTAAAAGGTATATATATATATGTATATATATATATATATATATGTATATATATATATATATATATATATATATATATATATATATATATATATATATATATATATATATACATATATTGCCTTATACCCCCTATGAAAATGGTCATTACCTTTATGTTTCCTTCTTGTGCCCTATGTGACCTTTATGATTCCTTGTCCTTTGTGTGACCTCCGGGACGCCAACTTTGTGTGTACCACATGTTTACTCATCCTAACGTATACCTCGAGGAAGTGACCTTTATTATGCCTCTAGGATGTGTCCTTTATGTTTACGGCAGGATGTTAACTGGGTGTGTACTATGTGTTACCTGAATGTACACTTGAGTGCACATGTAGGTGACATGGAGTGCACATAACAACTGTCTGTACATATAATACAGGCAGATATATCTGTACTTTGTGACAGCCGTTGATACACTCTGCAGAGTCATTGTAAGTACTAAATCTTGACTTATCCTTTCCTTTGCCCCAAGAAAACAACCCTTATTATAATTATTGTAGTATGTGCCCTTTGTGTTTACGGCGGGATGTTACCTAGGTGTGCACTTCAGTGCACACGTAGGTAACATAGAGCATTAATCTATATATGGTGCATGCACTCTTTATATGTTACCTACATGTGCACTTGAGTGCACATGTAGGTACATGTGCACTCATGTGCAGATATACATATGCACATGAGTGCATATGTATATGCACGCGCCATCAACACTACATACGTACATCAAAGCCTCATGCAGCGAATAATCCCTCACGACAAATAACAATTGCGCGGCGGCTGGAGACGCGGTGGCACGACGCGCAGTGTTCGATGGCTTGCGCTACATGAACCGCAATAGAGGCGGACGCCTCCGCGGCCAATCTGCCGCTTTGCTAGTGAGCGTATATGATTATACAACCATTTAAGTAGCTGTTCTCGTCGCTTTCGCGCTAACCACAAGTAAGAGTAACTGCTGTGTCGATATTAGCACGCGTAGAAGAAGGGCAGCGCGGATCCCGTAAATGCTTGCTTGGGCGTACAACTGAATAATTTATAATTGTGAGTTGGCTGAGTATGAAAGTTGTGTGCGGGGTATGGCCGTATTTGATTGCGTCAGCATGCAAGCAGTACGCCTGCTTCGCTTTGGCCGAAGTTCTGCTGCCGCTGCAAGCCAGCCATCGCCAGATTTTGTTGCCTTTATTCCTTACGCTACGGGAAATATGGTTCTACCTATTCAAGATAAGGCCTGACATTCTCAAAAGCACGCCACTGGGCGCCATAAGAAGCGTGTATATGTGTGGCGATTCCGAATTTCTGATCGGTGGGTGTCACAGCTATCGCGGCTGCCCGCACACCGTGCGCCATGGCAAGCAGACGGGCCTGCACATGGTGCGCGCTGATTGGCTCGTGTCCGCCGGCAAAAGTTCGTGCATATAGTTCGTCTAAAATCTCTGTATATACTTTAAAAAACAAGGCAGCGCACCAAGACACATTAAACTCAATAATTTGTGTTTAAATACCAGCCTTCTTTCCAGGTACGATTTTTTTAAATCTCGAAGGCCGTGCTTTTTCAACATGTACGCCCTAAAAGGAAATGCAGATCTCGGAGGCTAAGTTCACTTGTTAACCGCAGTGCGGCGCTGCTGCAGTGTACCGGTTGACGGTGAGCTGGGCCACGTCGTGTTGCTGTGAGTGGTGAGAGTGCTCGTTGCAGTTACACGGTAATTTAATCATATTTTCGAAGTGCCTAAACAAACTGTGATCCGTACCGTGTGCATTAACCACCAAGAAACCTCTGGACTCGTGTAACGCCATTAGTTCGCCTTATGTTTCCTGTGATACGCCAGTGTCTTATGCGTACTACAGCGCCCGTGCGAGCTGCCTTTGTTCTCGCCTGTCCGCGTTCGCTCGTGGAATACCTGATACTGTGGCTTCGAATTATGGTGCGTGGAAGAATTTGTTGAAAGTTGTGCTTTCGTGCGCGGGTGTTCATCGGCAATTCGACAGTGTTCGCGCCGGAAAGAGCGTCGTCGCGTGGTGCCTGCGAGACAAAGGAGCCGTTTGCCGACCACATTGAAGGTAAGCAGGTCTGACGCTTGCGCGCATTCTCGCAGCTTCTGGTTCATGTAGTAAGCTTTGTGGAACGACAACAGAACACGTTCTGAGCGTATGTTGACCATGTTGCTCTGCACATTTAGCAAAGCGTTTCACGAGGGGAGTTTCCGTGAAATGTATTATTTCTTACCGCTTATACTTGCTTTATGGAGTGATGTGCTACCACCGCTGATCGTTTGGACTTAATGGGCAAATATTTACGTAAACGCTGAAAGTTACTGTTTTCTCGGTAGTTTCCCGGCAAGAAATCCTCCCGTATATATGAATTTCCGCAAGTTACGTGTGTAATACATGTCGATGTGTCACGGGCATCGCGAGTTGGCACGCGACTGCGATGTTTGACACTTGAACAGATATTAGCTTGTGTGAAGATTACTTTATTGATAGTGTTCAGTTTGAAGACCAGCTTCGCGAGAACTTGTCTGCATTGTTTGTGTTCGACGAGCTCGCGTATTTGTCTTTTATATTGTAGGGCAAATATAGACTGACATAACAACAGCGAAATTTCTTTTTAATCGAGGGATGTCAATCAGACGCTCGTTTTCATTAATATTTTCATCCGAAGAACAGGATGTCAGTGCCTGCGATTGTTAAAGACAGTGGCTTGTAGCACTGCCTAATAAGGGATGCGATTTTCTTGCGATGCTTTCCGCTCGATGTTTGCCACTCCTATAACCCACCTTCCATGGCTGGCTGTTCTAGTTAATAACGATAGCCGAATGTCGGTCAGATCAATGAGCAAAAGGAGTAGCATCGGAAAAGGGATCGCTACAAAATCGCGGCCTAGGTTTTAGACCCTTCGTAATCGATTGTTCGTTTGATTTACTAGATATTTGAGTTTTGGTGATAATTTCCCAGGTAGTCTGATGTTTGCTGCTGGTTTTATTCCCGCCTGAATTTTACCATATAACAGTGTGACCACTTGAGATATAACTATAAGACATCTGTACAAGCAGGTGCACGAAGATTTGTTGGCCAGTTGCCTACTCCTAAATGTCATGTACTACTTAGCAGCTGCTGCAGAAATGTTTAAAAGAATTTGTGAGCAGTTTAGTACCTGAGTGGACTGGCAGCTCAGTCTGTTTTAAACAACAATTAGTTAAAAGCTTCTGCGTTGCCCTGATGTTTTTATGAGCTGTTTTTGACTGCTCCACGTTTCTTAGCTGTGTGCATACAGGCCAGGCTGTTCTTGCTTGTACGAATATTTTTGAATGAGTGAAAAAGATTGGCTTTTGTTTTGTTTTTCAGGTCCCAAGCACCACATTCCAGAGGTCTGCTGTGAGCAGACGTGGCAAATTGCAGTAACATCCAGATAGTCCAATAAACTGTTCGTAGTTTCAGACAAACCTTTGCAAAATATAGTCAAAACTTTCTTTTAAAAGTGCGAGCACTGATCCAACCTGATCTTTCTATCCAAACATTACATTTTATATTAGTAACAAAGACATAACTAGAACAGCAGCACTGCAGTGAGGAACGTACACATGGCACTCCAAGTGTTATACTGAAATAATCTATGAAGTCTAATTACTTTGTAATGTTAATACAAATTGGCATGAATTTCTGTGCCATAGCAGAGTTCCAATCCGTGCGCTGCATCATGCAGGGAACAGTAACCTTACAATGAAAACCAATGCAAAACTTTTTAACTCAGGAAATGTTTATAAAAATAAAATGTTCACACGGAACTCTTCATCTATGCATGTCTACGTAAAATACAGGATTTCATCACTGCGGCCACATAAAGGATGCATAAAGGTAGGACACACGAAGGAAACATAAAAGCAGTGGCCAAATTTCAACATGGAGGAAACAAAGTACGGTAACATAAGGGATACATAAAGGGAGGACACATGAAGGAAACGTAAAAGCAGTGGCCAAATTTCAACATGGAGGAAACATAAAGTACGGTAACATAAGGGATACATAAAGGGAGGACACACGAAGGAAACATAAAAGCAGTGGCCAAATTTCAACATGGAGGAAACATAAAGGACATTTCCTCATGTGAACTGCGGGAAACATAAAGTAAACATAAAGGGCATAACCATTTTCATAAGGGACTATTCGCTACTATTGTCACGAGTAACCTGCGCCAAAGGTTTACGTCTTCTGCAGCATATCTTTCTATACCCTAGCAACATGGTCTTTCGTCAGTTTATTTAAACGTACTACACTCCATGCACCTTACTGTCGAGAACTCTACATCACGACGAAGGCGTGCAGCAGTCGGGGCAAGCGCAAATAAGGCCAGTTGTTGCTTGTTCTTCGGGGACGCATTACCCGCTTCTTTCTGCTGATTTCCAGCACGCTCGCGTCCCGCACAACATGCACAAATATTCTCAAAGCAATACTTCTTTTTTTCTTTTTTTACCTTTCTACCATTTTGTGCCTGTATATTTTTTTATCCTTATACCGCAATCACACGTGTACTTTTATGGCGCAGACGCCAACCACTTCGTTGAGATGATCGCCGCGGTTTGATTTCCGTATTATTGCGCGTGTTCACAAAAGGGCATCGACCAAGGCGCGCGCGCGAAATTAAAAATAAATATGAAAGAAATGGAGCCAATTATAAGAGTGGTCGCATTGCGTAGTACTGGTGACCGAGAATGCATGCGTGTGCGACACGTTCTATTGCAAGAATTCAGCAAAAGAGGTGGGAAAATTCATACCGTTTAATTACCTGCTTCACGAGAGCTTTCACGAGAGGTTGAACGTTTCGGCCGGTGCACGGCCTTCTTCAGAATGAACGGTTTATTCTGACAAAGGCCGTGCAACGGCCGAAACGTTCAACCATTATAAACGTCATTTTCATAAGTGTGCTCCTTCGTCTCGTCAACTACCTTTGCACCGGGCCTACAGAATCTCTCCTTGCATTAGATGCGTTATATATATATATATATATATATAATGCAAGGAAAGATTCTGTAGAGAATCTGTAGAGAGAGAGAGAGAGAGACGTTCATGGATATTAAGGTAACTTTTTGAGCATAGTGCCTCACAAGTGTGGGTTTTGGCAGCGGCATTTCTCAAAGGCTGTTTCAGAGCAGTCCGGCTGCTTCCCAGGTAATGCAAACTAATTACAACGCATTACTGAGAGCATACGTTTGTTCCTGAAGGGACTTAAAGTGGTGAAGCGGGCTGGTCGGGTGTGGATCTGGCATCCGTGTTTGCAGCCCCGAATTGAAAAAAATAAAATACTTACAGAGAACGAAACGAGCAGACAGCTAGGACGAGCGCAGGGACAACAAGGCCACTTTACCGCGCCCTTAAGATATTTGCCGTAAGAACGTTTATGTCTTACAGTAACTCCGAGTCACTGCCCCAAGTGCACTGGGTCTACGATTGAGAAATGAAATAATTGTGACGTCATGGGATACACTAAAAAACACATTGGACTGTTGTATACCCTTTGCCTGGGCGTATCTCATCATCTATCTTGCTTGTGTTTCATTCCTTGAAAACTCAGCACGCGCAACGTTCCCGTCAAGAATGCCGTAGGTGATAAACGTAAGTGCACGGGGCAAATGTTAAACGTGGACGAGACGAGTGACACGGACAAGCGCGGGACTGCGCCAGTCATTTTCACTCGTCTCGTTCACGTTTAACCTTCGTGATGTGCACTTAGGCTTATGAATCACCAACTTGCCCGATGCGCAATCCTGCCACTAAGTCGCGCTGATAACGTGCATGTCTTTCGTGAGCGTTAAAGGGAAGCTGAAGCGGTTTTCAATTTCCATGAATTGCTGGGATTGGGAAGAACAGACCTAATAATTTACGGTTCCGAAATTTTTTTCTTCGTTTTGTTAATATAAGGGGCGGAAATCGCTTTCTAAATCACCCCCGCGGACACGCCCCCATCGCTTCCCGGAGCGCCGGGTGAGGAGGTTACCAGGGGAGAGAATCGGCGAGAGTGACGTCACTGGCGGGGACCGAGCTGCCGGACCGGCGTGCTGGCATGCGCTGGCATGCCTCTTTCCGTCCTGCGCTTTACTGAACGACGCTACGAGAGATTTGCCGCCGCCGCCGCTCACGTTTGTTTTGCGATTTTCGTAAACTGTTCTTTCCTTCTGTGCTGCGTGAGTGCCTACAGCCAAGGGCGCCCAACATGCCCTCGTTCTGTGCAGCAATCGGCTGCGCGAACACAGGCGGGCGAGACGATGTGGTGTTTCACAGGTTCCCGAAGCACAAGAAGCTTGCAGCGCAGTGCGGTGAGGAGAGATAAGTTCGTGCCGACGAAATCAACTGTGCTGTGCTCGGACCATTTCCGCGATAGCCGGATAGCCTTACGACAAATGCGGAAACGCGTTGTTGCTAGCGTTGCTATACTCCGTTTCATACATCAGGTGCAAAGCTGTGGAGGCTTGAAATACTTCTTGCAGTGGCAGCGTTCACACTTAGAAAAAGTTCGGTGTTTCTTGACCCGATTTTTGAGAAAACTTTTCATATATCAGCTCAGTTCTGAATGAAAAAAAAGAATTTACCCATAGAAACAATCCGTGTACTTATACGGCTGCTAACACGTTCTTTTAAATCAATTTTCTTTTCGGCATTCTTTAATTGCAGCCCGTCGCGGCAGCTTCACGTGCATGCTCGCGCGAGCAAATGCCGCTGGCACGCTGCGAACCATAGACGGAAACGCGCGCAGTAATAAATTTTGGTAACCGGACTTCGTGCGTAGCTTCCACAGCGTTGCACCTGAGGTATAAATTGGAGTATAGGCTTGCCTAGTGACATTCGACGTACGGTTGCAGTTATCATGTTTACCACACGGCGGTGCTAAAACTGCCTAATATCTTTATGTCAACACTAGCATGGAGCGCGCATACCGATTCTTGATCGAGCCACAATCGCAAACTCGTCGAACCATATTCTGAATATTGCACATATAATCCCCCTGACCATCTCGATCTGGATGTGTATGATAAGCAACTTCCATGACTGTACCTCGCAGCACTGCATGTGCGCGCTTTGAAACGCGGCACTTATGTTCGCGATCGTGTATCAACGCTCAGAAAAACACGGAACTTCAGACAAGCAGCGGCAAGGTGCTTGACATCGCGGAATTGTACCCGTGTTTACAATCTAATGAGAAGTTAGTGCTTCGGCATTCTTCCAGCAGCAAGTTCCCAGTGACACTTTAGCGCATTTTTTCTCCCGTCATTGGAACGTGCAGCTACATGAAAAAAAAAGCATACGTAACAGCTAAGATTTCCAGCGCGCGAGAAGGTGTACACATCGCTCTCGCTTTTGGCACACTCAACATCGTCGTTGCCGCCATCGTTTTCCGTATCGGCTGTCGGTTCGAACATGTACGGCAAAAATACAAGCTGTCCGAGACAGCGAGAACGTTCCATAATGCTTACAACTCAGCTATGCAGCCAGAACAGAACAGCGTGCTACGCTCTCAAACGGCGGCGCCGACCGGCGACTGCCGCCACTGACGTCACAGCGGCTTTGACCAATCACGGGCAACAGCGGCGTTCGCGCGATGCCCTGAGGCGCTGGTGCGCGTTTTCATGAAAAAACGGCCGCTTGCGCTTGTTTCCGCCCTTTTTGAACGAGATATTCGTGTTCAGGGGACTCAAAACTGTAGAATGCCGCAGAGAACTCATTTTTTTCGAAAAGTGTTTCAGCTTCCCTTTAACGAATAGCACGCGAGGCAGGTGTTTGTTTTTTGGAGACAAGACAAGCCCGAAAAGGTACAAGAGTGCGCAACTTCACAATGCACCTTGCCGTGAAAACGCTGTCACTTAGAGCAAGTATCTAGCGTTTCTGTACCTGAACACGATAAATCAAAAGATTCATAGTGTCTTCGTTTCTTTTCAGCAAGCACAGTGGTGAGTGCCATTAGGCTTCTTTTCTCCCCTCTTCGTAACATAGTTCCTCAGCATCGCTAGGGTTAGAATTGACCTTGATTACGCTAGGTTAGCCCTTGTGGGTTTGAACGTGTGGGTTAGCTCTCGTAGCTTCCTTCTTCTGACCCGCTATGGCTGCTTGGTGGCAACGGCGTTGCGTTGGTAAGCACGAGGTCGCAGGATCGAATCTCGGATGCAGTGACGGACGCCGGATGCACGACGGCATGCCTCATAATCATATTCTGACGAGTTTGGCACGGCGAACCCCTGAATTTAAGTTTTTCGTTCTTGTGCATCTGGTACTTATGAACCATAGCCTCAGACAAGGATCAAATGCCCCGGATGCACGCACCAGATGACCCTGAAGCGATGTGGTGTCGTTGCCATGCCGCTTCAGCTATGTCACGACGACGCCCCACCTTTTCTTCCATTTGAATCCGCAGTTTCGTCGTTATTACCCTATTGCTCCCCAGAAAAAAAAAGATCAACTGAAGTTCTTGCTTTATTATTTTTAGATGTTCAGGAGAGGGTGAAAGCAGGCCCGAGTTAATGGCCATTTCTCCTTGGGTCTGAGTTATAGGCTTAGCGAAGTGAACATATCACTTTTATCTATCTAAGGTTAGCAGCATTGTGCCTTCAACCATGGAATTTTCCACAAAAAAATCACTAGAAGGAAACACTGCCGCTAGTGTCTAGGGGAGCTGCAAGTAAGTACTTTGGCTCAGCATGCATGGGCATGATGGTCAGCGCAACTACTTGCCTAAACTTCGTCCCTATGCCTTCCAACTGCTTTGCGACTTGGCAAACTGGTCGTTTGCAGCAAAATATAGCGTTATGAACTCTACTACACACAGTGATTATGCACTCACAGGGATTATTATTGCCCGCTGCATTAAAAAAAAACCTAGATTGAGTCGCAATGTAGGCCAGTATAAAGGCAGGTAAAGCGTAGCATCAATAAAACCACAAGAATGTCTGAAGCCACGAGCACGAATATCGGGTAAATCAGTGTACTAACCGTGATCCCCGGGTTAGCTGAACGATCTCCACGCGAGAGTTTCCCGGAATAATTTTGGAGGAAACTAAGCCTACAACAAAACGCCCTCGATGAAGCAATCAGACGTTGAACTGATTCGCTGCATTTGCACGACGTGGCATCCCTGGCGCTGCCGTTGGCATAATCGATCGAAACACCAGTGCATTGAAGGACTGGCACGTGTGCGTGAATAATTACAGAAAACCGCCAATTAACGGCCGGCTTGGTTCAAAAGTAGCTCGGGCGTAAATGTTTTAATTGCAGCCGTTGCCGTGCGAACTATTCAAAGCATAAGGTTTCCTGTTGGCGTCACAGCATTTGAGGTGGTACTCCGAAGCAACTGTCTTTGTCATCTACTTGACATATATTCCTTTAATATGTTTAAATATCTTTTAAAAAACACGCCTGTGTTTCACTTTTTCGTGCCATTGGCCTCCTATTTTGCGGCAACTTTCGTACACCAACCAAGAAAGGGAGATGAAGTAAGCATGCTTATTTCTAGCATAAATTATGTGCACTGCATGCAGGACGAGAGCTTTTACGTGCGACTTCCATCCCTCTGTCGCACCACTCATCAAACAGGGTGTCTTAACTATAATGCACCAAGATTTAAAAACCCTGCAACTGCCGCATAGCTGGACAGAACCAAGGTAATGTTGTTTGCCATCGCTTGCGGATGCTCAGATTATTTTTTTTGTTTATCTCCTACTTACAGAATTATACTTAATAAATTATTCAATACATTTCTAGAATATTAATCAGCTGAAAATTGGAGAGCAACATGAAAAGCTCCCAGCACAGCTTTCTGCTGCTGCACACGTGCTACATAAGTTTTTCCGAACGTGAATGAAGCCCGCGAATACACACAAAGTGCCTCGAAACAACATGCAAGCAATGATCCCAGTATCTCCAAGCAACGGCAAACAACATTACCTTGGTTCTGTCCAGCTAAGTGTCTTTTATACAATTTTAAATCTTGGATCATGATAGTTGGGGCAACCTGTATAATAGATTTCATAGCCCGCCTAGCTCCTGCTTTTCCTACTAATCTCTTCTTCAAAACTGCCTAACCCCAATCTGCTGTCTAGTCAACACCACTCTATCCGTGTTTAGTTAGCATGAATCGCCTGAACTTAGTTACGACGCGAAAACCTTTGTCGTTTGCTTTTTATTTCCTTCGTTTTTGAGTTTATAAGCTAGCTTTGGCCGGTCGGTGCCTACTTATCGGAAGAAACAACGTTATTGAAGGGAAGAGAACAAGACGACAGACATAAGCTCGGAGTAGCAACCATAATGCTTATCAGTATAGCTAAAGGGCCGCTTATTAACGTGACGAACGCGCAAACTCGCTGCCGTGTAGCCATTCGGGCAGCGATGTGCGCGTGTGTAAAAACTTTCCAGACTTCGACAGCTGCACCATAGTGAAAGGCTAACGCGAACAAAGAATCTGGAACATGCGAGATATGTATCGAATGATTCACTGTTCACACACCCGCCGTGGTTGCTCAGTGGCTATGGCGTTCGGCTGCTGAGCACAAGGTCGCGGGATCGAATCCCGGCCACGGCGGCCGCTTTTCGTTGGGGGCGAAATGCGAAAACGCCTGCGTACTAAGGTTTAGGTGCACGTTAAAGGACCCCTTGTGGTCGAATTTGTCAGAGTCCTCCTCTACGCCGTGCCTCATATTCAGAAAGTCGTTTGGCACGTGAAACCCCATAATTTACCTATATTCACGTGTAACGAAAAAGCAGGCATTTGGGCTAGTTGTTGCACATACATATAGATAGCGCAGATAGCGCAGCTTTTTCGAGCAGGCCGTATGGCACAGGGAGACACATCAGCGTCTGTGTGCTCGTGTGTCTTCTGTCCTACGGTCTGCGCAAAAGGTTGCGCCGTTTCACTTCCATCGTCCACGAGTACGGTGATACCTGCGTGAGTGTGCCTTCTGTATCTATTGCGCGGAAGAAAGTTGGCGTGCGTTGACTGTGAATTGCGAACGTGTCGTGCTCTTGTCCACTTGGTGATGGCCGCATACGAGTAGCGAAAGTAGCCTTTCGCTATACAAATAACCATCGCATGCTTGCTAGGCGGCGCTCATGGGAGTCCTGTTCTAAAGCTGGTCAAAAGCGATGTGCCCCCCCCCCCCCCCGCCTTCTCCCGTAATTACGTCTTGCTGCAGGACTTCCTCAACTGCTTAAGAAATAACTGCTTCATCTATCAGGCGCCCTGTTATCCTGCTTCACACGTCAGACGCCCCGCTGCACTTCATGCATGCTGCATTAAAATGCATTGTAATTGTTGCTTGCCGCGTCTTCGATGCATTGAAAACTCTATAGCCTAATTACTGAGTGGACCGCTCGAAATGAATAAAACGAGAAAAAAAACGCCTCAGAGGTCTCCTGTCAGTTCTTGAAGGTGCACCCTCCTGATTAAATTTAGCTACAATTTCCCGCCCTCCGTATTTGGTTTGATGGCCCAGTGAATTGGCATAATGCAAGGGATTCTTAAAGGGACACTAAAGTGAAAGATGGTTTCTTCTGCATCAGTAAATTACCATTCTACAACACCAAAAACGCCACTCTTGCAACGATAAGACGTTCGCTAAGCCAGAAAAAGCGCAAGAACGAAATACGGGTGGCGACGCCTACTTAAGTTCCCGCACCTGGAGGCTCTGACGTCTTGGATTTTGATGGCATTTTCTAGGGCCTGCTAATTATATATAGCGGTCTCACATAGACTACATTGTGTTCTAAAGGAACTAAATATTAAACATGGCAAGTTCCGGGAGCCTTTATTCAGCCAATGCGGTCCAAATGCGAAAACATACTTTGGAATCCCTGACGTCACGGTGACGTATGGCACTGGGGTTTCAGCGCGAAATTCAAATACTGACTCTTGGACCTTCATTTTCTCCTCTAATTATCAAACCATTTTTTTTAAATGAATGCCTGCAGGGTTTTCAAACAATGCTTGATTAGTCTAAACTGATTTATTCTTTTGCTTTAGTGTCCCTTTAAGTGTGTGTCCGTTTCATTCATGAGGCGAAGGTCTGATCAGTAGCATTATTTTTGTACAGTTTGATAAACACAGATAATATGGACCGAGGATTCGAAGATTACCGCATGAATCACACTTTGCACTTTTCTATGTTAACATGCGTGCATTATTATTTTTCCCCTATCGTTTTCTAGACTAACTATCAGACGAAACTCTGGCGCTGTGATAGTTCAGATACCATGGGAATGATGGTTAGTACACGTATTTGTCTGATCTCCGTGTTTACGAATTCAGACGTTCTTGTAGTTTTGTTTATTGCGCTTTACCTTCCTCCATTGGTATAACTATATTTCAAAGCAATTTATACTTTTCTAAATGCAGAACGTACTGAGGCTTTGCGAAGACGCAAGATCGCTACAAACTGCAGCAGTATGACCCATCGAGGTGACCAAATCAAAATGTGCCAAGCGTCTCAAAGCACTGGCTCGCCAGCAAGAAATTCGTAAGGGTGCCCTGTGTCGTTTGTGAATGTGTGCGACCGTGGCATGATGGTTTCAATATAGGGCTGCTCTGCTAGAGTTCTTGAGTCCGAAACCTACCATTGAACAATTTCAGTTACGTTTATTTAGTTATTCATAACGCATTCCTTCGTTGAGAACACCCGCCGCGGTTGCTCAGTGGCTATGGTGTTAGGCTGCTGAGCACGAGGTCGCGGGATCGAATCCCGGCCACGGCGGCCGCATTTCGATGGGGGCGAAATGCGAAAACACCTGTGTACTTAGATTTAGGTGCACGTTAAAGAACCCCAGGTGGTCAAAATTTCCGGAGTCCCCCACTACGGCGTGCCTCATAATCAGAAAGTGGTTTTGGCACGTAAAACCCCATATATTATTATATTATTATTCGTTGAGAACGATCAGTTTGCAAAGTCACGATGCCGCCTAAAGACATAAGGGCGAAGTTTAGGCTAACGCATGCGCTAACCATAATTCCTGTGCCGGCTGAACGGACCTGCTCGGAGCTCCCCTTGAGGCTAGCACCACAGTTCTCTATAGTAATTGTGGTACGACACTTTATGGTTTCTTTTCTTTCCATTGGTCGCATTTTTCACCAGATTACCGTTATCAAGTTATCGCTCGTTGGACGATGCCCCTCCACATATCCTACATTTCTTGAATGTTGTCACTAATTCTATAGCGAAAGGGTCTTGTTAGCGGAACCAGAACTGTCCAGCAGGCGGTGCAGCAGTTTGAGCGTGCAGCTGAAATGTGCTGACACCATTCGATAGGGAGGCACGATACGGCCTTTTTGTCTATAGTAACAGACGCAGGCCTTTATCAATGTTCGCTTCAGCTCTATAAACGTCCAGCCAAGCTGAGGACATATGTACTCATACCCACTGAAAAAGCGCATGCGCTGATACGTTCAAGGACGCCGGTTCCCACCCAAAGAATCTGGACGCATGTACCTTAAGGGGAAACGTGAAATTACTGACGTGAAATCGCTGCACAAGCTACTGAAAACTGCTTCCTCAGATCACTAGGCTGTCTGTTATGGTGTTGCCGTGGGCACGCAAAGTGTCAGCGCTGGTGGCGAGCAGCGCGATAGCTTGATCCGTGAGTCTTAAATTTTCGACTACCGACAATTGTGCTCGCCGCCGTCCTTGTTATTCGAGTGTAGCTTTTTTGTCAGGGTACATACTCTCCCGGTTAAGAGCCTGTCAACCATTAAATACCAGTAAAGGGTTACGACCGTTACTCGAACTTCTGGCGATATTTCTTGCAGTTCACCGTGAGTGCGAAATGACAATACGCTCACTCACTGGGCCTGGACAGCGACTCCTTGCTTTTTCATGAAGCTGACCAGGGCCTCGGCGACGTCTCGGAAGGTGAGCTCCGCTTCCTTCCAGCCCTTGTACGAGTCCAACGCCTCCATGCCAGGCATGACACTCGGGTAAGGCATGATACGGTACACGGCCTCGAAGCAGGTGGCCTCGCTTGTGGTGTGCGAAAACCTTGGGAGATAAGACACGGAAATGCGATGAATAGGTGATAGTCGCGTGTTTTGAATCCCTTGCCTAAAGTGTACGCTAAAGAGAAACGCTAAATGAGTTTACGACTGAATAAGTATTTCTTCAAGATATGCGCAAAGTTCGCGGCAACAGCTAGGTGCTTAACTAAAAGAAAAAAAAATTGAGGTCGAAGTTTATATTTTGAATTTTATGACAGAGACACCATTACTGATAAGTAATGTATGACGTCATAGATTTCAAAGCAGCTTGTCATATTCGAGCCATTGGGGTTCAATAAAATGTTCTTGAACTTCGTCAAATGCAGCCTTCAGTTCTTCAGACCAGTGGCCATGGTGTTGAGGTCCTGAGCTCGAAGTCGTAGGTTCGACTGCCACCGGGGCAGCCGCGTTCTGATAGGTGCAGAATGCAAAAACACTCTTGTACTTACCTTTCTATTATAGTCTGCGCTAAGGAACTCCTGGATTACAAAATTAAACAGAACTTTTTCACTATCCGGCGCGCCTCGTAACCACACATTCTGGTTAGAGCGAGTAAAACCCCAGATTTCAATTCTCTAGCACTCTGAAAATTCTTTACTTCACAGCGAGCTACTTCGTGACTTCAAATAACAGCGGGTACCTTGTACGATGTCGTGCGTTTCACTCCCGCCCACATGGGCAGCATTACAGGTGGTAAACGTAAAAACGCTTGTCCACCGAGCCTCGCGGGCACGTTAAAGGACCCCTCACCAGACTTGTCCCGTTTAAACCAACAAGTGCAGTCTGCACATGACGCGGTGGTGATCGAGTTGGCACGCGAGAACAGCTGAAATTTGAAATCAAACGCCCCGCGCCTTTCTCTCAAGGGAGCCGCGCTCCCACCCAGAGTGTCGAAGTCACATGCACAAGTGCCTCTTCGCCGCCCGTTTTTCGTCAGTCAATCACCAATGATCTAATGCGGAAGTCGCAACGCCGCCAGAAAAAGGAGAGAGAAAAACTCAGTGTCCTTCCACGCTGTGAAAAAGGACGACCAGGGAAGCTGCTTATGTAGGGCCCTCAATGGCGAACTGCAACTCCACCGCGGGTGTGCACGACATTGCACTTATCTTCGGGATGGGCCCGCGTATGGGGTGTGCTTAACGCCTGCTTCACCTCCGCCGCGGGTTGGCCCGACATCGCACTTCCTTCGGGATCGGCCCACGAAATGACGATTTATTCTAGTAGGGTCGCCTGAATCACGGAGCATACTCGATGGCACGAAGACATCTTACGCCATGACAGTCATGACATACCAACTCGCCCAAACTGCCACGCTTTTGACATCGTACGCGGACGCCGGAGAAGAAGGCTGGAGTTTTGTGTCGACACACTGACACGATCCTGGGGGGAACTAGCCCTTAGCACCATCATCATCATCAGCCTGGTTAAGCCCACCGCAGGGCAAAGGCGGTCATGTACCCCGGTCATGTACTAATTGTGGCCATGTCGGCCCTGCAAACTTCTTAGTCTCATCCGCCTACCTAACTTTCTGCCGCCACCTGCTACGCTTCCCTTCCCTTGGAATCCAGTCCGTAACCCTTAAAGACCATCGGTTATATTTCCTCCTCATTACTTGTCCTGCCCATGCCCATTTCTTTTTCTTGATTTCAACTAAGATGTCATTAACTCGCGTTTGTTCCCTCACCCAATCTGCTATTTTCTTATCCCTTAACGTTACACCCATCATTCTTTTTTCCATAGCTCGTTGTGTCGTCCGCAATTTAAGTAGAACCCTTTTCGTAAGCCTCCAGGCTTCTGCCCCGTACGTGAGTACTGGTAAGACACAGCTGTTATACACTTTTCTCTAGAGGGATAATGGCAACTTGCTGTTCATGATCTAAGAATGCCTGCCAAACGCACCCCAGCCCATACTTATTCTGATTATTTCTGTCTCATGATACGAATCCGCGGTCACTACCTGCCCCAAGTAGATCTATTCCCTTACCATTTCCAGTGCCTCGCTACATATCGTAAACTGCTGTTCTCTTCCGAGACTGTTAAACATTACTTTAGTTTTCTGCAGATCAATTTTTAGACCCACCCTTCTGCATTGCCTCTCCAGGTCAGTGAGCATGTCTTGCAATTGGTCCCCTGAGTCACTAAGCAAGGCAATATCACCAGCGAATCTCAAGTTACTAATGTATTTTTTAGCAATTCTTATCCCCAATTCTTCCCAATCCAGGTCTCTGAATATCTCCTGTAAACACGCTGTGAATAGCATTGGAGAGATCGTATCTCCCTGCCTGACGCGTTTATTGGGCTTTTTCGGGATAATTGGGATTATTGGGATTTATTATAGGGATTTATTGGGATTTATCAGGAGTGAAGCCCTTAGCCGCTTCCCTCCAAAAAGGGGGAGGCAGGGTACAGGACGTCCCTCGTCTACGCTATGAAAGAAGGCGGGCAATGAACAGCGCTTTGGGAATGATATGTCGAAGCAGAAGGAGGGAGAGTCTCCGCTGGTAGCGACGCTTGAGTCTTGGCGGTGGTAGCACGATAGATGGTTTCTTCCATCTCGACCAATAATAAACCGATTTCAAAAACTCTCGGCAAGAACTCTCCTTAGACGGTGTTTCGTAGCGTCCACTGTGATACCAAAATTTGCAGTGGGGCCGGATGATGGGCCACCCGATACATACCTAGTTGGTCGAAAGCAGTCTACAGTTTGGCAATGCCGAGAGTCTTGTATCCCGCTAGTTGCTCTAGAAGGTTTAAGCCCTGTATTCCCTTCGCGTACTTCCTCCATCGGAAAGCTGCCTAAGTAGCAGGATGTGAAGCAGCGATCCCGCGCGCAGCAGAAGAGCCACTGTGCCAACGCCATGTGTAGTGAGCAATTCCCATTTCTTTGCAAAGTACGAAACAACCAGAACACAAATATCCTTTTCAAGCGGCTTTTGCACACCAGAACTCCTAACGCCTTCGTACGATTTCTGCGTTCTTTTGTACCGGTTTGCCTGGAGTGTTCCCAAAATGTGTGTCAGCTATTTTCGTAAACTCTCCCAATGTCGGGTAACGAGAATCGAAAAAAAAAAACCTGCTTGATTTTTGGTTAATCCCGATCACATAGAAGCCGTCAGCTTTACTTTTTTTTTGTTACCATGTCGGGGGTCACTCACTTCTGGTCTGCCAGCGGAAGCAGCTGACGCACCAGCTCCCAGGTGACGTAGCCGGTTGCGTCGAAGGGTGGCAGGTCGTACAGAAGAAAGTCTTGATAGCCGAGCACGGCCGGGTGGCCCACGGCCACCTCGCTGAAGTTGTTGATTGCTAGCGACGGCGGCCACAGTGAGGCGCTGCCGCTCGGCAGCAGAGGAACGATGGCGTGATACTGGCTGGGGTCATCGTCCGGGATGAGCGCGGTCATCTCAAGCACGATTTCTTCCGTGCCCGCGATGCGGCGCGCGATTCGGTCTACCGTGCGAGCTTGGCGCGCAGTCTCGTTGGTGTCGGCGCTAATGTTAGCCTGTAGTAACGACAGACAGGTGCGGCTGAATGCGCAAGGCCTTGTCACGTCTTCTGTATCCGCGTTGGCGACATTGACGGTTTGGGCTGGCTAGACAAAATCACTTTCTGTTCCTTGAGTGGAAGGTATTTATCGACTAGTTGGCCCATACCAAAAGAATGAAACTAACGTTAAGGGATAATAAGACGGTGGTGCGGGTTTGAGAGCGTATTGGTGCAGCTGCTGTACTAATTGAGCTTACAAGAACGAGAGTGTAGTTTGGCGGATCTTTTATATTAGAGTGCAGCTGTGTAACTGGTGGTCTGTCAGGCAAACAAAACGGATGTCAAGCGAAGGACAAATGCTTTTGACGACGGCAGATGATTTGATGGTGTGATAAGGAGAGGAAATTTGCAGGTGTATGGGGGAGTCACTAAACTTACGAGAGGCATTAACTAGAGATAGCTGTGGGAGGCCTTGGTCGTACAGTGGCCATAAAATGGCTGACTATATAAAATAGGCTGAAGCAAATGATAGTTGTCGTAGGGCGGATGAATATAGCTGATGAACGAACGAACGAATAAATGACTACGCTTTAAAAAAAAGCAAGCAACAAGCAAGTGCATGTTGAAGTCAGATCCACAACGCGCCCTCAGGGAAATACAACGCAGCATTAAAAGCTACGCGGCGTCATCTGCGAGTTCAGTAGCACTGCGGCAGCGGTGGGGCAAAACCTGTATGCAACAAATGGTGGTCGAACATATGGAAACGAGACTTGCATCCTTCCAGCCATCATTTGAGCCGAACATGACGCGAACGAGGTACTGATTGCACAATTGGTAATGGTGTCTTGTAAAAAAAGCCCCCAAATTTTGTGGTTGAAAAACACGGGAAAGATTGGGAGAGCATGTATTTGCCTAAAATTCGACCTTCTGGCGTTCTACCTACGGCACCGCTTTTTTTGTAAATTGAACCACTATCAATAAAATATTGCTTTATAAAGAAACAATTCACAATGACCATGCCTGCGTGCTGAAACTTTTTGCCTTCATGCGTCTAAAACAGGCACCTACCCAAGGGGGGGCCCGGGGGGGCCCGGCCCCCCCCCCCTAAATCAAGTGGCATACCCCCCCCCCTTCCCCACTCACGCCACCACTCCTCACACATTCCTAAAGCGCCACCAGATCAATGTTGAGACTTGACAGCAGTTCATCGGTCAGAATTACGCTGCCTTTTTCACTCCTTTTAGACGGCGGTAGTTATCGGCACCTCTTGTAACGTGAAGGACAGGTTTCTCATAGATTCCACACCCACGCGATTAACTGGAGATGCGTTCAGTTGTCATCATCTATTCAACCGTCACGCGCATAGCTGTTGCTTTTGTTAGTTCAACCTTCTTTGTTTAGGCTGATCCTGGGTCCAGGAGAGATATGCGGCTGTTACTCAGCTAGTCTGTACTCTCATGGAACGATTTGAGGCCGGAGAAAACGCCAATTGCGTTTAACGTTTCCCTTTTCTTCATTATTTTCTTGATTTACGGCTCGCCGCGACGCTGGCAGATGCCTGGAACCATATTCACGTGATATGGGTTAGATAAGGTGGGAAATTAGATAATGTGAAAGAGCGTCCATCATGAAACCCTGCAATAACCCTTAAACCCATAAGCAAGATGACTGTCGCCCGTTACCTCGTCTGTTTTTCATTAACTATATAGCACTTTTCGTGCAAAATTGGCAACTGGAAACAAAAATCGCAAGGAGTTGAGAAATTCAGCGATATACTAAGGGAGAGAGCCAAGGCAACAACCAAACTGCAAGCAAAAGCGAATAATAAAATAGTTAAGCGTTGTTTATGAGACTACTTATGGATCAAAATCTTTTTATTGAAAAAGGAAGTAGAGAAAACACCGCCGGAAGTGGAGAACAATTACTTGTTTTGAATGACGCTTCTACAGTTATCGGTCGAACCGCCTCACGTAGCCACTTCTCTGCTGTGCTTATGTGGGTGTTTTTCTAACCTTTCGCGGTGAGCGCAGTACGTCTAGAATTGCAGAGTCCTGCGCTCTACGCGGTTGTATGGGACTGGCGGCCGCACAGCGTTACGCAATTCGCGGAACTGTCAAAACTGATCAACAAGGCGAAAATAACTAATATTCGAAACGATAACATGAGAAACACTGAAGAAGCCGTAAAAAATGAACGCAGCCTGAAATCAGTAAAAAAGAAACCTGGCATAGGACAAACCATGGTGTATGCACTAAAAGGTAAAAAGGGGAATATCATCAGCAATATTGAAGATATAGTAAAAGCAGAGGAAATCCTAAGCTTACTTGTATACAGTACCAAGAGGAGTCACGATACCTCACTTAGAAACAGTAATGAACAGGATACAGAAACTCCTATTTGACAGAAACCACATTTGAAACCAACAGAAACTCAGAAACCCACATTTGACAGCTTCTCCAGAGTATAAACACCTGGCATTTCCCTGGCATAGCGAATCTTGTTACACAAAGATGCTTGAGGTCTGCCTGACCAAATTACGCTGCTGCATTCCCTCCCTAAATTTATATTTATGCAGGTCGGCTTTGGTTCCCTCTCCCCTTTGTTCTTTTTGTGAGGAGGAGGAGGAGACGATACAGCACTTTCTTTTATCTTGCCGCCGCTTTGCTGCGTTACGAAAAAGATTGTTGGAGATAGCATTTCGAAGAATTGGCCTGGACTTGACAGAACCTGCAATTCTTTCGTTCGGGGCGTCCACTTTGGGATTCAGCCACAGGGATGCATGCTTCGCTGTCCAAACATTCCTTACAGAATCTAAACGAATGCCCTGCTAAATTCTATTTTTCTATTACTTTTAAATTAATTATTCCTCATTCACCAGCACCTTCCTGATTTTATTTTAGCCGGTAATTCAACCCTATTCAATGCTATTCGCTTAGATATTAGGAAATTTATGCTCTATATTATTTTGGAATAATCCACCCATTTCTTGGCCAATCCCCCATGGTGGGTAGGAGCCACACGTGCCACAGGCTACAACAACAACAACAACAACAACAACAAAGGAACAAGATATCAGGATCGCCAGTCGGCCACTAGAGACTGTTAAGGAGCACGTTTTCCTAGGTCAATTAATCACAGGCAACCCTGATCATGAGAAGGAAATTCACAGAAGAATAAAAATAGGTTGGATCGCATACGGCAGACATTGCCAGCTCCTGACTGGAAGCTTACCATTATTATTGAAAAGTAAGGTGTGCAAACAGTGCATTTTGCCATTGCTGACATATGGGGCAGAGACTTGAGAGCAAGTTAAGGACAGCTCAAAGAGCGATCGAACGAAGATTGCTAGGCATAACGTTAAGAGAGAGAAAGAGCGGTTTGGATCCGTGAGCGAACGGGTATAGATGATATTCTAATCGACATCAACAGGAATGTAGCTGGGCAGGTAATGTAATGCGCCGGTTAGATAACCGTTGGACCATTAGAGGGTTACAGAATGGCTACCAAGAGAAGGAAAAGGCAATCGAGGACGACAAAAGACTAGACGGAGCGATAAAATTAAGAAATTCGCGGGTGCTAGTTGGAATCGGTTGGCGCAGGAAAGGGGTAATTGGAGATCGCATTGCAGGGAGAGGCCTTCGTCCTGCAGAGGACATAAAACAGGCTGATGATGATGATAATGATGATGATGATAATGGAGGTGGTGGGCCCCTCCCGAAAAAAAAATCCTGGGTACGTGCCTGGTCTAGAATAATGATTTTCTTTCAAATTTAGAAAGATCATCCTTAACCCTCTGACAACAGAGACTTGGCTTAGAATATTTTTATTACTTCATTTCTCCTTTATATTGCTCAAATACACACCATCTGAAATAATGAAGAGTGTCTAAAAACTAAGTGAGATACAGTAGGTCAAAAATACTGTTGACCAGCTGGTTGGAAGTCAATATGGTCACAAACTGGTGTTTGATACCTGCTTTGGCTAGGTCAATTCATGTTCTTTAGTTGTACCTCTGCGGGCATAAAAAAATAGCAGCTTGCTTAAACAAAACAAAAAATCGCACTGGCGAGAATATGACCCCCACGTGCGTTAAAAAGTGGATGATCTGCTGGTGCTCACGACTGACATTTTTGTGAATGCCACTGTTGAGCAGACACACACACAGGTGTAAATTGAGAGGCACACACTAATATATTAGGTTTCTTGTTTCTGCAGATGTTTTCGTTAGGTTAAGAAAATTGTTGAGCTGCCAGTTAAATGGTTAAGAGGCAGCGCCACAAGAACGTCTCAATCGAGAAGGTTGAAGAATAGACAAATCCATGTATTAATCATCATCCACTATTGTAGCTGAGTGGTGGCAGCACCAGAGTGCCTTCTCCTAATTTTTTTGTTTACCTTTATGCGGTCCCGTGCTCCGCTGTTTAGCTGATATTACGTGGTCGGAGTCTTCATCCCCAAGCTAGCCGGAAGCGAGTGACAACAACCGGCACCACTGCGTTACCCTGCACTCACCTGCACCAGAATTACGTTGAGGTATCTCTTTATGAACTTCAGGTATGCCTGGTCCCTGCGCATGTGACTCCTCTCGCGGCGCCACGGTTCAAGGTCACTGCGACGGCCCATGGATAGCAGCGGTTGGCCATCTTGTCCCCGCCATGTCGGATGACGACGCAAGTCGAACAGCGTCTGCATGAAGCCAAAGAAGAAGTGCGTTGCCAGAGGTGTCGTCACAATAAGCCTAAAAGTTCGGCGATAGATGGTAAATGTCCGTAAGCAAAATGAACGCGCCAAAATATGTGGGCCGGGTTCCTCTGGGTGTTCGTGGTTTTTGTTTTTTATTATGGCGTATGTTCATATTTATCAGCACTGAAAGATCCTTCTCTGCGTCTTGGTTTTGTGGATATCGTTTTATGGTTTTATGGCACATGGATAATCGTCAATACAACATTGTCACTGTGTGCCTGCGCCTGCACTTGCTTTGTTGGCATCGCAGGATGAATAATGAATCGTAAAGCTCAAGAGCACCCTACTCGGAGGACAGGCTTGATGGCCCGGTTTAGCTTATCTTCGATGATGGCTCGTTTATAGATTGGTATTATTGAACTCTGGTTGCGAGAAACGCCGTGGGGCGGGGTTCCAGATTTACTTCGACGACTTGGGCGTTCTATATCGTGCGCCTAAGTCTAAGCACGCTATAGTATTTTTGCATTGAGTCCGAATAATTAAATGCTGCCGCCTCGACCGGGAACGGGACCCGCGTCCTTGTGCTCTAAAGGGGCTGACTGATAATGTTTTACTTCCTGAAGCGCACAGCGGCCCTGATGTATTCCATAGCAGAGGGCTTCAGAATAACTCCGTACGCACCTATACTGTAACGGGCACTAAAATCTTGGCACACCACCGTCCCTGTACACCTTGTGCTCGACGATATCGTCGTGAGCTACAACTACAGCTGCTGAGTTGTAAATTCAGGGTGCCGCGACGACTACTGCAGAGGTAAATGACATAGGAGGACACTCGAACCTCTCAAGGTCTTGTTAGACAATTGCGTAGACTGGTTATACAGGACAGGCTTCAGAAACGAAGCTTTCGCTGCCTTGAATGCGAGCGAATACGCTTGCTCGTAAAGGTGAACATGGGTGGCGTCGTTATTCGATGATGAGAGAGCAGTGGTGCCTAACATTGTCGTTTACATGTGCAAAAGCACTTGGAGAAATATCCTGTGCACGGTGAATTTGGCTCGGTGGGTATGCATGCGGTGCGCGGCATACTGGTTTGTGTCGGACATGTCTGCGGTATTGCAGCAGCTCAAGTTTACGTTGAGCGAGGTATTGCGGTGTAAACATGTCAGGTATTGCCGCGTGCGTTATGCTTCCAAATGGTAACTGAACAAGAACAGCCTCTTTCGAAAGTAGCAATGAAAGCTTCACATCAGCCGATTCTCACAGAGCCTGGGGACCGCGTACTTTCTTACCATTTTAAGAAAAAAAAAATCCGTCCTATTTAAAGGGCTTCGAAATTTGACGGTCCAGGTCATGATGATGCGCTGCACTTTACGGTAGTCCAATATTATGAGAGATGAGAATTTAATTATCCTTTCCCGCTTACAGTTTTACACATATCCGAGCTGCACGTCTTAGTTGCTGCAAGTGCGTGAAAAACGCCTTGTTTGCAGCGCCAGGAAGTAGCGATGAGAAACAGTGTTATGTGACTTACACAGAGAACTTACGACGTATCTGCATTCGTTTCTCTGTGCAAGTGACAAAGGTTCCTGTGGACTCGCCTTGAGGTCATAATATAGGTCGAGCTTGATGGCAAGCTCGACCGGGTTCTCGACGTGGTCATCGAAAGTGCCGAGGCCTAGGTCTTGTAGGAAGGTGACCAGGGCATCGGCGCGGTGCTCCATCGAAGCCGCCAGACACCGGCTGTACAGCACGGCAGCCTTGGCCGAGCTCGACGTCATCTGGCCATGCCCCAGTGGACCCTGCTGGTTACTGCTGGTAAGGGGCTGCTGGCTTGGTGGCACGCTCAGGCTACGTCACATGTAGGTAAGAATAACCCCAATTGGATGCATAAAATTCATGTCGACTGCAACTAGCGTAACGTTCCGAATCATAGCCTTAAATGCACACTGTCCAGAAACATTAAACGTACATATCCATGAATTTTTGACATTGCCTTTCCGGCCATCTATCGAAGTTCACCACTGTGCATAGCGTGAATGAACAAATTTATTTCAGATGATCTTTTTTTTTCACCGTTCTTCAAAGAATTATTATATTTCAGAAGGCTGTTTGAATTTCAGAAACTTTAGGGCAGCAATATCCTATCGAAATGGGGCTGTCGCGTCCGGGATTTGATCCCGCGACCTACCCGACGTGGTGGCGCAGTGGCTATGGCGTTGCACTACTAAGACCGAAGGCGCAGCGTCGAATCCCGGCCGCGGCTGCTGCATTTCGATGAGGATGAAATGAAAAGAAAAAAACGCTGGTGTCCCGTGCATCTGGTGCACGTTAAAGAACCTCAATGGGTGGAACTTAATCCGGAGTCCCTCATTACGGCGTGCCTCATAACCAAATCGTGGTTTAACACGTAAAACCCCAGAATATATATATTGTATTCCGCTACCTCGTGCTTTGCAGCGTCACACCACGGCCGGTGAGCCACAACGCCTGGTTTTCGGAACAAATGAAAGTGAGTGACCGAGCAAGTAAGTAAACGTGAAAGGGCCAGAGGGAATGTGAGTGCTTCCACTAGTGATCTAGGTTATCTTTTCTCTCACCGCTCGCCAGCAATAGCGTGGGCCATGGTGTTCGCGCGCTGAGCGATGCGCCTGAGCCCAGAGCGCGCGTGCCACGTCACCAGCGCCATCTGCTTGTCGTGCGCGCTGGTGAATGAGGGCCCCTGCAACCATCCCGAGCACACGTACGCGTACAGGTTGTCGCACGGGCTGCCGCGGCGCCCCAGCGTTTCCTGCAAGGTGATGTGCTGATATGAACAAGGGCCTCCGGGATCGGAGACGCGTATAGCGCGCCATCTCGAAGGTCATCAAAATGGCATTCACGTGGCCACGTTTGATTACACGCGTTGTGGCGACAACGCTTCTGATAACGCAAGAAATCGGCGACCACGATGACTCGGTAGCTACGGCGCACTACTCCTGACCACTATAGGTCTCGGGTTCGGCACCCGAGTGGTATAACGCAATATGGACACAGATAATGCGCTGTCTAACGCTGGCTATGCTAATAACATTGTTTATTAAAGCGAATTTACAAAAAAAATATTCATGTATGGGACTGCAGTAATACCTTACACTCCCCTCAAGGCCTAGTGACCATTAAATCTATTACAGGAGGACAAAGCAGTACAACATTTAAAAAATTGCATGCACATAGCTTGCAAAAGGGTCTAGGCCAGCTATCATTGTAGCAAACTCGTAGAACACAGAACACATCACGTTGAGGTTGCGGATTTGGCTTCCACTGGTCATATTGTTACGTGTAGCTGATGTACAAGTCTATGTAGAATATATTTACACGTAGACCAACGGTGGCAAAGATGGCGACACTATATCAAGCTGGCACACGTCGTCTTCTTCCTGCTCAGTGCAGCCACACTGTGGCGGCTGTTCCCTATCAATATCTCTCATTTTCACTTGCTTACCCTGTCTTCCGGACGCAATTAAAATAAAGATGAAAATTTGCCTAGAAAACATCTAATGGTAACGATAAAATGGCTGACAGTAAAGGTTCCTTAAAAATCAAGAATAGTGCTTCTGTCCTCGATCATTTCTCTGGTTTCAATGTGGGTTCTATGGCGCTTGTGATTTCAGGAGTTGTACTGTCACACAGCTCTTAGCTATGAGCAAGGATGCTTAACCCGAATTCGCTCTCAAATCTAGTTTGAATCGTTTGATTGGCAGCGAGGCTAACACAAAGAAATCCAATCATGAGCACGATACTCCGATTCCCGGCAAATGAACGAAGCAGTGTTGTACTTGATCACCTGCGTGGACCAAATGTCTTGGTAGAACACTGACTGCTGGAAATCACGCATCGAAAGAAAAAAAAGAAAGCCTCTTTACCAGCGCAATCACAGCATAAAGCCGTTATTACAACTCAGTTTGGCAAAGGTGTTCATCAGCAACATATGCAAGGTGTAGCTCAACCAGGGGCACACAAGACTAGAGCAGTGTCCCCTGTCCACTTTAGGCGTGTGCGTATCGGTAGAGCTTCCCTGCGCGTAGTAGGGTCATGCCTTCAGCACAAGCCAAGCTTTACCCTGGAACCGAAGCTTCGAGAAGAAACTTGTTTTTGCGGTCTTATACGTGTAACGAAGTGAAGTCTGCACGTTTATACTTGGCTCCAACCTTACACGGCATTTGTTCACCCCACATTGGTCAGTCCAGCACATTGCCCATGAGCCGTTCGCTGTTCACGATAGTCAATGGGCGAGAGACCCAGAGCAATTGCTGTTTCTGGTGTACTGATATGGGTTACGCTTTCGATGACGGGAACAACAGCAAGGCTTGTTCTTCGGACCTTCTCCGAATATACTGCCTGTATTTTTCGTTTTGAAACAAATAAAACTGTCAGAAATTCTTGATGCGTAGCTATAAGCATGGATAAGATGACTCGGCAAGTCAGGCCTACGATTCGATAAAAGGGCCTATTTTTTATCAAAGGCACCTTTGGCGAAGATAGGCCCACTTATCGAAACGTAGGCCAGCCCTTCTGAGGCACCTTAGCCCTGTTTGTAACTTTTATACCACAGTGCCTACTCCATGTGTCGGCCCCCGTCTTGATTTTTGATCTGCAGCTAGCGAATTCTGCACAGACCTTTCAGAACTGTAGCAATCTTTGTTACAACAACCGTGATACAGCGCCCGTGTGCACTCGCCTTCAGCAGCGTTGCGGCCAGGCGGCAGGAGGTAGTGTTGCACAGGTGCGCGGCCCGGCGCGGGAAGCGCCCGGCCGCGCTGGCGCCCCCTCGTAGCCGCAGCGGGAACCCGTGCTGGCTGCGGGTCAGCACCAGCAGCACGGTGGTCATGACGACCACCAGCGCGAGCAGGACGAGTCCGACTCGCATGAATAGCGCCTGCTGCGCGGGACTCAGCCGGGGCTCCGTCAGCCGGAAGTCCATGGCTGCGAATAGAGGCGAGCATATTACCGTATATACAAGCTCACTTGATGCGACTGAGGCAGCCGCTACTACGCCGTAGGATGTAAGGTGGAAACAGGAAAACGAAACGCTTCGGACTTTCACGGTGACGGTTTCTTACATTATCATCATCATCTGCCTGGCTATGTCCACTGCAGGGCAAAGGCGTCTCCCATACTTTTCCAGCTACCCCGGTCATGTCTTAATTGTGGACATGTTGACCCTGCAAACTTCCTGATCTCATCCGCCCACCTAACTTTCTGCCCCACCCCTGCTACGCTTCCCTTCTCTTGGAATTCAGTCCGTAACCCTTAATGACCATCGGTTATCTTCCGTTCTCATTACATGTCCTGCCCAGGCCCCATTTCTTTTTCTTGATTTCAACTAAGATGTCATGACCTCGCGTTTGTTCCCTCACCCAATCTGCTCTGTTTTTATCCCTAAGCATTACACCAATCATTCTTCTTTCCATAGCTTGTTGTGTCATCCTCAATTTCAATAGAACCCGTTTCGTAAGCCTCCAGGTTTCTGCCTTACACTATACGAGTCTAATGAAGTGTAGCGCAACATGCGGCTTGGGCACGTCAGTCTGCTCATACGGGCGCAAGGGTCTGCCCCACAATGTCGCTGGTCCATTTTTCACCAGGGGCCGTTTCCGGGAAGCGTATAATACCCGTGCGCAATCAATTTACTCGTGGTTGAGTAAGCTTTGCGAGGGCGGTGGCACCGTACGTTGCGGTGCATGGATGTTGCCAAGGAAACAAAAATGAAATTTTGGCGCAAATCGTCACTCCCATAGTTCCGTAACGCGCCGACTTACCGTGCGACACATTATGTTGGCGGAATCTCTAAAAACCACGAGTAAATAAACGCGCACCAAAGAAACGCCTCGCGACAACTGCCCCCGTTTTGTGAGAAACACGGCAGCGGCTGTCCCAATGCGCCTTGAGCATACGCGTCGTATACCGTTGCATTCTGTAGAGCTAGACCACAGAAAAAAAGGCTTGTCCTAATAGATTTACGTGGACGTTAAGGAAAATAAGGCGAAAAGTATTCCGCATCCCTAAACGCAGCAAATCACCCAGGCCTTCACATTGAGAAATAAAAGGTCATCAATCGCCCAAAGCAACTCGCCCGATGCGCAATACCTGGATTAACGTTAGTCCTATACGAGTCATATATTAACGCGAGAGAAACCGACATAAGGACTGTAGCAAAATATGAGAGACCCAGTCAGTACGGTCAGCCCTGACTCCCTACGTTTCTGATTTAATGTGCCGCCATAAGGGTTAATTTTCCCATGCGATCCTATATACTCCAGCACGCTGTGGGTGGCCGCTATGCGTGAACGTGTAGTCTCAAACTGCACTGCAATTTTTGTAACTCAACGTGACCATCTTCAAGCGGAGAACCCGTTTCGTGTACTTTTTCAAAACAATGTGGCTCTGATGTCTGCCTGGCTTAAGCAAAGAGAAATTACAACACCCATTGGTTCCCTACAGTCTTACCTTATTCATTATGCTATAAGCAAACGGGTGACGTTATATATACGGTGCATGCGAGAAGAATCGTGTACAGAGTGTCGGGTGCGCGCGCTAAGGAAACCCGGGTCGTCGAATTTAACGGGGAGCCGGCCTCAATGTCGTCGTCCCTCACGACCTGCTCTGCAGTTTCGGGACATTAAAAACCTCACCATTTACCATGCTAACGTGCAGTTAGGCCTGTCTGAAAGAATGAGCTCGTACGCCTAAGCGAATTACAATAGCGCCTGCCAGCAAAATCGCCCTTCCGCTGGAGAAGGACGCAAGCTAACAGCACAATCCAGCCATAAGCCAACAAAAGCCTCGAGGAAAAAAGAAACCCGCCTGCTCCGACAGCGTCTACTCGTAAGAGCGCCATTTTTCGGGTGAGATGGAATTGCGTATAGTGGTATGGGCGGCACTTTTGAAGGCACGGACACAGTAAGGTACGGTATACCCGTTTTGTACTCGCTCCAGTTTGTTGTTTATCTGTGTGCCTTTACCATGTCCTCGTCTTCGAAAGCGCAACCCACACCGGCGCCTATTCGCACGCGTTGCCGAAGCGATTACCTTTAGTCAGCTGAATAGACATGCTTCTGTCTTCGTCAGCATTTGGGGCTGTTCCTAAACGAGTGTTTCATGCAGAAAAAGGAAGGCAAGAAGGAGGAAAGAAAAAAATAGGGCTGTGAAAATGTCACGCAGCTCCACCATGCTGACTTACCGGGTCGCAGGCTTCTTCTTCTGGCTTGGTCACGAGCGAGCGCGCAATTGCACGGGGCTCGCGATACGAATCAGTCTTCTTCTTCTCTTTCAACTTTCATATTGCCCGCGTGCCACATGTTTTTTTTTTCAGTTCAGTTGTCAAGCATAAGACAATCGTTCTGCGACTGCATGTATGTCGTGTGGCGAGCTGCTTGTTTCGTGGTGGATTGCTGCCCTCACCAAAGAAAATGACGCGTGCATTAGGGCATATGTAAGTAGATGGCATTCGTAATGCTTCGTAGTTATAGGCGGTTCTCTGCATTCCACTATTTCGTTATTTATTCTGCTGTTATAATGTGCTACTGATTGTGCCGTGCCACTAGAAAGCGAGAAAGAGAGAGAGAGAGAGATGACGTTTCGGATGAATGCTCGTTCCACTGATGGATATTTCGACCAAGGGGCGAAATGCTAAACCAATGAACGCCTTGACACTAGCGCACCCAGGCACATGCAGAACAGATAAACAAGCAGACTTCTTACGACTTCTGACGACGTAGCTCAGTGCCTACACAGGTAAGCACTCGGCTACGCACGGCTACGGCTGCCTGGCTTCGAGAGCCCACACAACTGCCTATGTGTGTCCCAGGGTCTGCCAAGCCATCGCTGGCACACAACGTAAAAATCGCTCCATCAGAGGGCGCTATCGATTTGTAAGCATTTTTGCGTATACAATAATGCTAGATTGAAAAGCGTGTGTAGCATACCTGATTAACACACTCATGCTAAGTGACCGCTTGCAACCGCCCTATGTTAAAGAGGATGCCACTATATCATCATTGTCATCAGTAGGTTGTTTACATTTGTGTGGCCCTCATAAACAGGTAGCTCATGGTTGTGGCACGTAATGCTGCACAATTTGGTTCTTTAGCCGTGGTTAGAGTGATACTGAAGCATCTAGTTCCCGTAGGCAAGTCTTCTTGTAGCGCTTCTAGCTAGGGTATTCATGACGCAGTTTTTTGTTGTTACGCATGCCACAATGTCCGTGGCGCGGTGGGAGTGGTGATGAATGACAGAAGTGCGTGATGAACTGTGCCGCAGAAAAGTGCTGCCGGAGCTCAGTTTCCTCAGGGACCCAGCCTAGCAGAATGGCATTGTCTGCCATTTTTGTGCCGTATTGTCAACATTAGAAGCCTCTCGTCTATGAAAATTTTGGCTCCTTACAGCTTCGCTTCTATTTTGTCCACTTCAAAACCCGCTGTCATGTTCTTCGGTGGGTCAGTAAACTGGAGAGTAGTATAGTGAAATATTCCGTAAACGGTCGTGTTTAGCACTTTATTATTTGTATTTCCTATGCGGCCCCATTTAATCATCACTCGTAAGCTCACAACGAAAGGTAAAACATTGATTTCACAGGCTGTCAATCAAGGACACTTCCATAAGTCCAACGGAATGTATGCATTTGAGTCGCAATTAAAGGTTAATTTCTGGGCTACCTTTATTATCCACAGCCGAAGTAAGCTACTTCATGGCTACTCCTAAACGATACTCTTCCTTTAACTTCATCATTGTTTTGTGACGCACTCCACTGCAGTAAACTAGATTAAATACACGGTTCGTTCGTAGATCGTGCATTTGCGAGAGCTGCGAGGTGGGTGTAGAAATGTGTAGTCATTCTTTTTTTTTGTGCGTGTGTATGTGTGTGTGAAAATGCCATGGGCTTTCTTCTGAGGTGCAGATATATAATTGCATGAGTATGTAAAACGCTAGCTGTTGCTTAATCGGATGTGGCCTAGAACGACAACTTGGTAACTGGCAGGTTTGCCTAAATAAAACATTCGTAAATGGAGTTCGATAACCAAGATTATGCACATAGGCAGACTACCAGGAATAGCGTGACCTGCAACCTAAAAATTAACAATAACATGGCAATGTTTTTAATTTATATACGCACTGTATACAGCTTATTAGGCCGGGCATATGCGTCTGTTAAATGTTTCACAAATCCCCCTTAATTTAACTTACGTTTATTTTGTCCTAGAGCAAAACTGCGACTAGACACCGATAATTTGGCGTGCTTCGCGGTCGGAACCTAGCGTTATGCATGCAGCTTTGGTGAAAGATTATCCGCTTTGTTAGGCGTTAATTCCCCGAATTATGCTGGCCTGCTTCGCCACTCTGTTGGCGGTCCGTTTGACTTCTATTTGTACCTTCTCTCGTACAGGTGCCCTCGGAAGAATTCGAACACGATATAAAACAGGAATTCTAGCTCATGAGTGTGCGAGCTAACAACCGAAAGAACTCCCTTCGGGGATAAATGAGCCTAATCCATACATAAAGATAGCTATGTTTCGGGAAGTAGCTCCCCCTCCGCCTCTCTGCCACCCTCACCGTTATATAAAACGTGCGCATAAGTGTTATCAGGAAATGCATTGTTCAGCCTCATCAGACCCAATAATAATATGTTTTCTTGCCAAAGCTTGCCCTCCAAAGCAGCTAATTTTGTTAAGTCGCACAGAGAATAACAGTATAAATTTACGGAATCTCCATATAGTTGACTTAACTAATAGCTCGTCAAGTTGGCGTAAAAGTTTATAGCTGTTAAGGTTTACTCCATCCGTATAAGCGTTTTCGTCTACCATGCTTTTGTCTATGAAATATGAACAACCACAAGCGTCAATTTTAGGGCCTATTTTGTTTCTTATTTGCATGTTTATTTATGTTATTGATAGTTTTTTGCTCCCCAGACGCCTGGTGTAGTACTCTACAGAGATGGCACGAGTGTTTCTTTATTCTTTTAGTTTTATTGAACCTAAAGCTTCGGCAAACACGCGTCGCTAGTATTTAATAGAATGACTAAATACGAACCAGGTAAATTTAAACGTGAATGAAACTAAGTTTTAAATATGTCGTGCTATTAGTAAACCAGTCGTTTTATTCGCTTCACTTACATTTTAGTCTCTGGTTTTATACTGCTCATCGCAATGCAACTTTCCAGGAGGGCAATTCCATGAAAGTCTAGGATAGAATACACTCGTAAGAACTTGTACTATAGCAACATAGCGAAACCCGCCGTGGTTGCTCAATGGCTATGGTGTTGGGCTGCTGAGCACAAGATCGCGGGATCGAATACCGGCCACGGCGGCCGCATTTCAATGGGGGCGAAATGCGAAAACACCCGTGTACTTAGATTTAGGTGTACGTTAAAGAACCCCAGGTGGTTGAAATTTCCGGAGTCCTCCACTACGGTGTGCGTCATAATCAAAAAGTGGTTTTGGGACGTAAAATAATTAAAATTTTAATCGAATAATCTAATAACGCGGGTGCAAATTGCGAAATATGCATAATATGTTGTCATTTGCATTGGCAGCTGTACACGCTATCGGTGTTTCTATAAAAAAAAAACGCTATTGTGCATGGTGACTAAGGGCTTATCCATAAGTTTCTTTCTGTAGTGCGATTCCTCGAGAAAGTGGCTGAGCTTGAGCGGACTGGGTGGCAGTGCATGCACAAAGCTTATAGGCCTTTCTCACTGCTCATGCGAGGGACATTCGATTCACCACGTGTCAGAAGTAGATGTGGGTAAAGAAAATTTACCTCCGTCGACAGTTTCGCGCTTGGTTATCCTTTGCCAACTGCTCGGAAATCTATAATTTCACGATCGCGTAGATCGTTCGCGTTTTCGGGGCCGTTCTGGCAACAAACGACAGAGCATTACGGCGTACGCGGCTTGCGGGATCACGAGGTCAGTTTGCGTCACGAAGGATCAACTAACAGTAACACACGGGCCAACACAAACGCGAAACTGCCCCGGCCCCCTCGACAAGGGAGGACGCGACCGTTTATGCTAAACTCTGTCCACAAGGGAAGCACATGACACTAGCGTAGCAAGCGTAAAAACTTCGCTTGTCTACTCTACACCCATCGTCTATCCGAACTTAGATTCAGACCGAGAGACTGAGGACACCGATAACGTGCGCGTACGCACGCACGCACGCACGCAAAGGCACACACACGTTTCTATCAGCCAAGAACGACAGCAGCACCAACGCCATGCTTCACTGGAAATTGAACCTGGTGCGATGGCGATAACGACGGCTTGTATAGCGTCATAACGCGGTACAAGAAGACCAACAAACACAAGGGTAGAAACAAGTTGCCTTTGTTATCTTTTTCTACGAAGATTGACTCCGCAAAATGGGCCACGCACACTGTGTGATGAAGATAGACACAAGGTGAGGATCGAGTTTATGAAGCCGCGCAAAACGTTTCCCTTCTTTTTTTTATCTCTCTCTCTACACGAGCCCCTCAGGGCATCGCTGTCACGTTTGCTTTGCCTGCACTTCTGAATGTTTTGAAACCGAGTTAGAGGAAATCCAATTTCAATCTGTCGCCTGGCATCCACGCGTGAAATATGAGACACGTGGGAAGTGCCAGCGCGCACAACGCACATTAAGGGCGCGCGTCAGCTTCAGTGCGCATGTGTTTTTTGTGCGTGTACGTGGTCTCGTTCTGTGTCTATGCTTCTCGCTCTCTTTGTTTGTATGTCTATGTATGTGTGGGTACGTACCTATGTGGGTGCGTCCTCTCTCTCTCTCTATGTATGTGTGTGCGCCATCACGTGTTTTGAGAAGGGGGTGATCACATTTCTAAGAGCCTGTTACTGTCATAGTAGAGGAGTTATTTCGAGCACGCGGAGGCGTCTTACGTGAATACTTATATGCCGAGTTGGAATACGTTCACTGTCTACCATCGCAACGGAGGCATACGGAGAATTGTGTCGTCTCTTTTCGTCATTGTCCCTACATAGCTCTGCTACGCACTGAACGTTTTTTTGTGTGTGTGTTTGTGTGTGCGTGTGTGCGTTAACACTTTCTTCCTTAGGTTGATGATCCTGGCAATCCAGAAGTGCAGATTTTTGGGCTAGTTTTTTCGTTGCTTCAATTGAAGTCGTAGCGCTGGATTGACACGGACAAGAGAGCCGTCAGGACGTGCGCTGTCATCTGTCGTCTTTGTTCTACGTGTCAATCCAGCACTCTGACTTCCATTGATCCTGGCAAACCTTGAATTCGACATTCTCACAGCATTCATTAACATTACACACTGTACGCTTTTTCTTTCGTTGGTTTGATTTGGATCGGGAGATGTGTTGAAGAAAGGCTTGATTTCAACAAAGCAGGCTTGACCTTAATCATGGCCTCTGAGATCGGACTGCGCGTGCTGTGACACTCGGTCTCGCAGCCCGTACTTTAGTTTACTCTGATAATCGGAATACGGCAAAGGTAGAAAAGGAAATGCGCAAGTGTCAAATTATCGACTGCGACAATAGTATTCCTTTTTTTCATTCCAGTAAAAATTATCTCTTAGGTTATAACATCCCTGTCACGGCCTGATTTTTCTATCCTTGCTGGTGTTATGCTCGCCGGGCAGCCCGACATCTGTCATAGTTGTGACGTTATTCCCACCGATTCGCTTTATTCGGTACTACCTTTTCGTACGTTATTCAATTACGACACGAAAAAATAAAAATTAAGGTATTTAGTAAAATGTGAAGCTGAGCGCTTCGCTTATATAATCCACATCTCATTTGTCGTTTTTGTCATCTTTTCTGGTATCTTGGATATTTTGTGCTCCTCCCTGAAAATTCTGTTCTCTTGCATAAGTTTGTTTCATTGAGCGTTGATTCGTTCGACCTTTCCTGTTTTCTTTTTCTCCTTTCATTTAAAAGAACGTAATATAGATCAGGCCGGATATATAGCCTTTGTTTTCATCCTGCATCACTTGCTTCATTTAGAATGTCCTATCTCCAGAGTTCAGCTTCAAATTTCACGAATCACTTCTTCTATTGTCTGTTCCCGCCTATCGTTCTTCCCAGAGTTAATTTTTTCCGTTCTGTCGAAGCCAATGAATACAGTGAGGTTCGATACTCGAAGCGAGTATATATATTAGTTTTTCGAACTTCTAGTGACATCACTGATTGTCCATCGGCCTTGCGTAAGACAATGATTGATCCAAACTTGAACGAAGTAGGCAGATGAAGAAACTCACAATTCTTTTTTTTTTTCATTACACATGAACTCTACTGGACAACGACAGATAAAATTAAAAAGACAGTGAGAGAAAGTTTGCAAATTTTCAGTTTTGTTTTCAGTCTACTTTAAAAAGACACTAAAGAGGAAGATAACTCTGTGTTAATAAATTATCCTTCTAAACTTGCAAGAAAATACCGCTCTTATCGTGAGAGAAGTCACGGTAAGGGAGAGGGGACGTAAGATTGAAATGAGAGTGGCGAAGCTGCCTTTAAGTTTGCGCATCAGCTTGGCGCTACGCGCTAGATTTTCACGGTATTGGCTAGGGACATTAAAAATTTTTTTAATGGTAACAATGAAATGCGTTGTGTTCTAGTGGAAACAAATCATGAAAATAACAAGTTCCGAAAGCTTTTATTGAGTCAGAAGGGCCAAATTTTGTAATATAGCTGCTGAAAAGTGTTCACAAAACATACAAGCAATGAGCACCAGCAGTTGTTCTTGTCACAAAAACTGCAGGCTTCGTCGTTTCCTGCTGGGCGCATGCGCTGGTCACATTCATGCCTCTATGAAAATTGGAATGCACCATGTAACCATGTAAAAGGACAAAGAAGGAAACACACAGGACAGGCGCGGATGTCCTGTATGTTTCCTTCTTTGTCCTTTGTTGTTTGCGCGGTTACATGATGCATTTCAATATCGACCACCAACTAAGCTGCCTCTCTCTGTTTAATATGTTACTCTCTATGAAAATGTTCCCTTTTTTTTTATACAAGCACATTTTTTTCTTGTCCAAGAACGCACGCTGATATTTTCAAAGTGGTATTGCTGTTACATGTCCTGTAGGCAATACACCCCGACTCTCAACAAAATCGTTGAGTTGTCAGCCAAGAGTTGGTGCATTCTTTTCGTGACGTGCATTGTACACTCCGCCTTCGGTGGGGCTAATGAATTCCGGGCAAAGCTTATTCGGTTGATATTGCACCTACATGAAGTACAGAGTGTAAAAAATACATTTCGAATTAGGGCCCGTGTGCATTAATGAAAACGTGTATTTGGCAGCTCGCCCACATTGCCATACAAAGCTCGGTTCGTCATTTTCCAGTAAAACTTGCCCTGAATGAAAATGCTTTTCTGCGGTATATCGATAGGGCAGCAAGATGTAGCGCAAGTATTCCATTGTTACCGAAGCATTCATACCTTCATTTAAATGGTCATAATGCGGCTGACAAAAAAAATCTGAATTTCAAATGGTACGTGAACCAGTCAGCAGGCACGAAAAATGTTCGCGGGCTGACTTTGTTGCCGCACCTACTTTCCTACGTCTCTGTATAGGCTACGCAAGGTCATGCTTTTTCTGCTACAGCAAAAGAATACCTAAAGTATCGTATTGGTCCCCGTTACTGACAAGGGGCGTAGTACGACAATGGGGTAAATCACCGCAATAAGGCGAAATACAGCACATCAAACAAAGCCAAATTTTCTAAATGCTTATGCCCAAAAATGTTGTGGCTGGTTGTCTAGGTACGGCAGAAATGTGACCTCCTTTGGGTTCCCTTTCAGCCGTTATCTAGGAGAACACTGTGGTTTATCTGCAAGCAAAACAGAAGCACACTGTGTTGCTTCAGCGTTCAAATGTTCAATGCAATGTTTCTGTGTCTGAGGAGAACAAGGAAATTTTGTTTACTCTTTTCCATTATTCGTACAGTAACGATACGGTTACCTTGAAGTGGCAGCTCGATTGACAAAACTGTTACCTATATACAGCATTTCGCTCAGTTTAGGAAGAAGCGTTTCATATTTCATTTAGCGTGTGTTTTCTCAGCATACAAGATAAATAAACCAATACAAACATGCTACTATGCCGATTTGTTTGTATCTTGCCAGGTAAAGGGTTAATAAACCGATACTGCAGTACATTATAAATTTTGCCGCAGGAAAGGTATTCGTGTTACAGTTTAGCGCCTCCGGTTCTTTACGATGCACCTAAGTCAACGTACACGACCGGTTTCGCATTTCGCTCCCGTCGAAATACAGCTGTCATGGCTGTGCTCTGTCCCATCGCCTTCTGTTCTTCCTCTGTGAATTGAGCGGTAAATAGGGCTTTCCTTCTGGAACAATAAGTGTCATCGGTTTTGATATTCAAGAAGCGTCGCATTATCATTTGAGAAGGCAAGGAGCACATCGCTTTATATATGTCTCTTGAAAAGTAACAAGAGTGCTTAAATTCGAATTTTTTATCAAACTGAGATCGTGTTTACGTGCTCCATAGTTGCTGATGACGTGGCCGAAGAACAGTATTCTACGCGTCGAAGAGCTGACTGTTGACCTAGTTGGTTTTCTATAATTGAAGTAGTAACTTAACGCGATAAAAACCACCGAGACAAGAAAGGTGGACAAAGACAAGCGCAGAACAGCTAGTCTTGTGCAGCTTTCTTGTCTCTGTGGTTTTTCTTGCGCTGAGTTACTATACCAAGAACCGCAGCTCGTCGTAAGCGAAGCGGCGTTTTACGGCTTCAGAGGGAGCCCTGCTAACACACTTTATGCATGGTTCTTAAAAGTGGTGACCTTCCAGTGCATACATAAACTTCTGGTTATGTTTCGTCCAATCTATTGAAAATAATGTGAGTCTGGCAAAAAAAAAAAGAAAAGTGTACTTTCTGACGTGCAGGCTCATCTCATGTTTCGAAGCTTTTGGTCCGCCCTGGCTGGTGTTTTGACTCAGACAACGAAGGATGGTAGCACAAGGCTATGAAACGTCGCTTCCTGGTAAGTTAATTATAGAGTACCACTGCTGAACAGTACGGATTTCATGTGTCGACGGCTGTACTACTATTGGTATATCTACAGCTATTCCAGCTGAATGCACGTCATAGCTAAAATTGCCAGGAAAGTCTACCACAGAAAGCAAACCTAAAAAGAACTAACACAACTAGAACTGCTAGTTTGCTCTCCAGAATCAACGAAGTCTGCAGGTAATTGAATGTTACTTAAACAAATGTACATTGCGTTCGCTAAATGCGCAGGGGTCATGGTAGTTGTATCATTATATAAAGAAAAGCAAATTTCTAACATAGTGAAGGAATTGAATATTGACGCAAGATCATGAATGGAAAAAGAAAACAGATAGTCCCCATGAAGACGCATGAGACGAAGACAATGATCGACTAGCGTGAATGGCAATGACGCGCAGATAACCGTGAAGCCACAATGAGACCTAAAGAAACAATGCGAAGCCAATCGACGGCTTCGCGAAATAACGAACGACCAATTCGCTAGCATTCTTTGCCCGGAAACAATGGTTAGGGCAGGTGAACCATTACACGGGGATACTTGTTCTTGTTCCCCCAGTGAAATGGCGCAGCCCACTTTGGGAGATCGGCCATGAATAGGGCGGTGAAAAAACTATTAGGATTTTTTTTTGAATTAATTAAGGTGAAATGAAATGAGTATCTTGGAAATTGGACTTAAGGTGTCCACTGCTACATATATGAATAACCAATCATCTATTACACAAAGAAGGATTATGTGAGCATAATAAGTATTAAGAACAATTTAAGCATGCAATTCCTTTTGTTTCACGCAGAAAGATGCAGAAGGCTTCCCAAGCGTTCCTGCGGCTGTCCCCCAGTGCGGTAGCCCCAAAGGAAAGAATTACAGGAAGTCAAATTCTACCCAAGCTTTTGGAAAGGTTTTTCAAAAAATCTTTTCCATTGAATAATGAAACGGCGGTACGTCAAACAGAAGTCTTGCTGGGATACTTTCGCAGGTAATGTTTTTTTTTTCTTGTTTTCCGCATGCACTGAACACATATTATCTCCAATGTACAACTGACTGATGTTGCTTACGTATCGCTTCAGGCGAGCGGCCGTGAACACAATCTTTGGAGAAATTTATCTGCCAAATTTGGTGATGAGAAATAGCGTCCCCAGATCTCGTCACCGAGTAAAATGTAGAGGTGCGTGCTAACTGCGAATGTTCCGTCTTTCTTTTTTTCGTATGCTAGAAATGCCTCGACTGACCGAGACATAAGGCACTGTAAGAACGAAATCTATTTTCCCAGCAGAAATGACCACCCCACACGCACAAAGAGAATGAATTCCTTGCTTCGACATCGGACGAAAATGGTTCCTCAGCTCCAGTTCCAGACGTTTTCGTTTTTATTTAAGAAATCACTTTCCTAGCGAGGCCCACGGTTCGCTGGATTGCAGTATTGCGTCATAGCCCCGTTACGCAACGCGCCTTGAGCAAACGGGGGCCTGATGTCGCAAGTACACCATAGTCGGTTTACCACAGTCGTCCGTGTTTTAAGCTAGCTCTTGTTCGAGGGTATGGCACGTGGACGACACATTTGGGCAGCAAATATCATGTAGATTGCTTTTGTTTCTTACAGCAGCATATCATCACCACTCGGCGTAGTAATCTGGGCGTGAAACAGGTTGCTTATAAGTTGCCATCAAGTGGGTGGGCGTGCGGAATGGGCTCCTTCCGTGGAAAGTAGTTCTCAAGGGTCGATGATCGACTTTTCGCGATAATAAGAAATGTAAGAAGACAATAAGCGTTAGGGGTGCCTCAGTGCGCATTTGATAGTCTCTTGGCGATATTATCAACAGTCTGGCATCAACGTAAGGCGCAGGAACCGTTTACGTAAATGCAAAGCGTATTGCTAAAGTGTATCCTTCCAGAAAGCATTTACAGCTTCAGAATTGCCATTCCCCTCTCATCCTCCCCCATAAAAAAATGTATGCAGATCCGCACGCGTTATTGTTTTTGCTTATTTATTATTTTCATTAAACTTGAATCCAGCAAATAAAAAAGACAATTTCATTGCGATATCAAAGCGGGAACTACTTCTTGCACCACATTGTCTTGGAAATATAGTAAAACGAAATCTGTGTATATCAAGTGCTGCCACTTTCTAAAATAATTTTCCTCTTTTCTGCTCTTGTTCCCATTCGGTAAATGTATTACGTAAAAGTGCTTGGCACTCATAATTTATGTACCAGTCTAGTTAGAATATTTTACACCCCTTTTAGTGCGCATCAGGCGACCCCTTTCACAAATCCAACTGCGTGTTTATGTGTTTTATTCTGCTGGTTATCGTGCAAATGAGCTATCTTGTCCTGTTGTGTGTTGAATAGTAGTTATATAAGATTTTTATAATTCCTGCTGCATAGAAGTCACATAGGTAGCTATATCCTAATAAAGTAAACGAATTGCTTGAAAGACGGTCTTACCCACCGTGGTTGCTCAGTGGCTGTGGTGTTGGGCTGCTGAGCACGAGGCCGCGGGATCGAATCTCGGCCATGGCGGCCGCAATTCGATGGGGGCTAAATGCGAAAGCACCCGTGTACTTAGATCTAGGTGCACGTTAAAGATCCCCAGGTGGTCGACATTTCCGGAGTCCTCCACTACAGCGTGCCTCATAATCAGAAGGTGGTTTTGGCAGGTAATACCTCATAATTTATTTTTTTTAAAAGTCGGTCTTCTTTATTTTCAATATTGAGTGGAAGCGCACAGAAATCATGCCATCGCTGACACGGGCCCAACGTAAGGTACTGGGGAAAGAAAAAAAAAACATGGCAGCAATGGTAAAAAAAAAGTGATTGATTGGCTGGTTGTTTCTCAGTGAACTGGTCCAACCCAGTCGAAGGGGGGGGGGGAGGTAGGAGTAGGGACGATCGGCCATGGATCGGCTGATGCCAAGGCCTAATATGCAATCCTAATTTTGAGGAATATAAATATTAGCAAAACTGATAACAGGAACTTGGGAAACGTAATATCACATGATACACGCAGATACCAAATATGCTATCTGCATATTACAGAAAATAAACTGTGCCTTTCGCTGGCCTTTTTTTCTTTCACGGGGATAGGTTCTCATCATTTTAAAAGTTTGACCTATAGGAAAGCAACCTCTGAGTTTTTCCAATGCAATGCCGCGACCTGGAAAACCTATTTGCACGCAAATATTGAGAGAGAGAGAGAGAGGGCTCTTTATTAGAAAAACAGAGAATTTTGCCGGCGCGTATATAACCGCTGGCATGCTACTCTGTATAGGGATGGGGAATGGGATTAAAAGATTCCAGATAAGAGTAACTATATACTGCTTGATAAACAAGGTGTCCCAGCTAAGTTTAGTCGCATTTGATAGTTTATCGCAAATATTGAAACATCCTCTTCGGAGATTCCACTTCATAGCAAAGTATGGTGTTTTTTTTTTCACGACGCGGTGTGCTGCGATACGGGCGTGAGGCATTTTTTATATTTTATTTTGCACATAGGATGTCATGGTAAGGCGCTAGCTTTGCCACAAGTTTGCGTTCTCGCTTCTGAAATCTCATTTCATCGAGCCTTTTCCATCGTCGTAGTGGTCGTCCTGCGGAAATTCTTGCGCAGCGAGAGACAACAAACACCGGTATAGCCAGTTCAGTAAAGCTTCCTGATGAGGATCAAACGCAATGCACGTTATACAAATATAAAAAAGGCAGGTAATAGAATTCGAAAGTTAACACGTATCTCAAGAGTTTGCCATTGCGGTCGGACTGTAATATATGTTGCCAACATACCAACTCATTTTCCGAATTATACTCGTAATAGCAAACAGACAACCAATTTACCTAAAGGCTTCGGCAAGAATTCAGCCCAAGAACTCATGAGTTGACGTAACGTAAACTGCGCCTAAACCTTGTACTACAAACACCAACGGTATGGGTTGTGAAGCGCTTTTGGTCTATAAGTTTACAGTTCGCGAGCATGCATTTTAAACAGGGGACTTTTTAAGACTACACGATTTATTTTCCTGATTAAGAAAACTGTTAGCGTAGTGGACGTGGTGTTTTTGTAGGGAAGTTGCTCGCTGAGGCAGACCTACTTTGCCGCTAATAACATGGGTATCAGAAGAATGTTTAAAAAAAATGTAAATCAATTTTTTCAGAGCCTGAAAGCAGCCGTTCATGGGGAAGACTTCGACGTAGCCACATTTTATAGCGCCCCTAACTTTTTTCTCAGTTATTTTAAAGGTCGCCTAATTCGATATGTTCATCATTGAATTTCGCGCTTTATTGCTCAGTCCTGCAATTTTATGGCTCTATCCAGCAATTATATTGCTCAATCCGAGCGATAGCGATATCGTGCACGTATGCCACAGCTATAAGTCATAAGGAAGCGCACCGAGATAAAGCCTGAGAAGAAGTTTAATCGATGGCGCGTTGCAGGCAATACTAATTTCGCTCGTCGCGGGAGATGCTTGACATGCGAAACGTGCTGTACCATTTTCGGTAAATTTCAAACTTTCATTTTCGGCACTGGGCATTTCTGCCTGCTATATTGATTAGCCTGGCCGCCTTCCTGGCACTCACGGCGCGCTCGGTTTTTTAATATTTACTGGATTGAACGTTGATATTCGATGATGAATTTTTTGAAACATAGATGCGATTCTCAATATGTAAAAAAAGCATAGCTGCGTTAAGAATTAAGCCAATGAATACCGCAAAGTCCCTCGAGTGGCCAGTGGTGCGGCCAGTGGTGCGACAATTTGGGTGCATTCGTAGGCTTCTTTCATGCGCGAAAAAACACTTTTATGTACCACGTATCGAGCAAGTGAAATCTGTATCGGGAGTTTTTCATGTCACTACAATTTTTCCCCCTGACACTTCTCATCTAATTATTATGTTTGAGATGTTGATTAATTGAACACGACTAATTATCTAATTATGCGTTATGGAAGGAAAACAGTTTAAGTATCTCCAATCGACGGCAAACAACATTATATCTTTTCTTTCCAGCTACGTGGCATATGCACGTTTTTAAACTGACTAAACTTAGCTGGGACACCTTGTTTATCAAGCAGTATATAGTTACTCTTATCGGTTCGTCGAAAACCACGTCCTGCTGTCAAGGACGCAGGCCTCGCTTATGGTCTTGTTGTGTGAGAAAGACATTGTGTTTTATTATTGATCTCCATACTATTGGGAAATTTCTGTTATTTATTTTTTAGGATATTCACCATCTGTAACGACGGGTATCATTACAATACGCCAGTCACAACTCCCACGTGCGCCTACCCAGAGAAAAAGAAAGGATTATTCAAAGTTCAGCACGTGGCTGAATAATGTCTCCTTAATTTTTGGATTCGAGGACATTATCCCTGCCTTGTGAAACGATGGTAGCATTTTCAAAAGACCTTGTTAGATGTGTAGGGGAAAATATTCAAAATATTCCAGGATAAAATGTGCGATGCTCTATAAATTCGTTTTTCGAGCATTATTACAAAGGTAAAATAAATGGAGCACTACAGTACCCTGCATGCTCGTGAGAACAAAATGATGTCTCCCTATATATTTTGAAAAGGACGGCAGACAGCTAATCGAACACATAATCGAAGTTCCATTAGAAGTAACTGCGGTAGCTCGCAAAACAAATTTATTTGTACAATGGTCTGTACTAAAGCACGTATGGACGAATTTGGAAGTACTCTAATTTACGCTGTCAAAAGCATTACTCTTTCGCTAAAGGCAGATGACCGAACAGTAGTCCCCATCGGGAAATATTATGGGAAGCGGTCATAACTGTTTCTCTGCATTCCATCTCGATTGTTTTCATCTGCCATTTTTTTATATCGTTGGTGACGTTATTGGAGGCGAGCATTGCTACATTTCATAGATTACAGGACGATGGCTGTTTTTCTTTCAGCTGCATCGTAATTACAATGAGAATTAATGCGCTGCTTCGCAATCTGTGCCAACGTTTCATGATCAGTATGACTACTGTCATTGACATTCCAGTGGGCATAACGATGTGACCTTCGAAGAGTGTATTGCTGGATGTGTAATTGATGGCGTTTTATTCCGATGTAGTTGAAATTTATTGACCGGTATTGAAGTCTTCAACAATCGCTAGCTTTGTATTGCTCCGTGTGTGCGCGCATCTCAATTGTATTAGCCTTTGTCGACGAGCAACCGATTGACGATGTTTTCTGGAAAACAATCACTTTGCCAAGCCTCGGCACGACTGCCTTTATTTACAACGCGTCTGTAGTCTGTGACCTAACTGGTGGAGATGACTGACTTTCAGACCTCGGGATAACACCGAGAATAACAAAGAAAGCATAACAGGGTACCTTATTCAACACATGACAATTAGGTGGTTGTTCAGTTATTCTTTGGCTGGCAGGGCATGAAACTTAAATAAGCAGGCAGCCTAAAAAGTGTACCAATGAGTTAGGTTTCAGCACAAAGTAAGGTATTATAGAAAAACTGAAGCTCTTTAGTTCCTCCAATCGAGCCAAGTAAATCCAAGTGAGCATCAGTTCCCGCGAGGCGATTGGATATATAGGAGAGAGGTACTTGGGCCCCTCCTAAATGTCATCTCTGATATAGAGTCGGAAAGTGAAGGGTGAGCCGTGTAGGTCTACGTGGTTTGAAAAACCCGCAGCCTATTGGGCTATATGTCAATTTGTGTTTCGATACCTGATGTTGTTAGCTGGACTGCAAAGTGTTTCAGACCGTATTGCGCTTTACAGGTGGAGTTCACGTGGCCAATTTGGCGCCAGCTTATGCCAGGCTAGGTTCCCGTTAAGGGGGCAGCACTCCTTCCCCTTTTGTATGCAAAACATGCCATATTCCACTATAATTAAGTTACAACAGGATCATTAGTTTTTCATAAAGTAAAAACTATGGCAAGTGGACACTTACCGACACAATGTTGTGTGAAGGCACAGTCACACAGAAGAGACACAGAACACATAGCAGGCGCTGTGTCTCTTCTCTTTAATTGTACCTTCGCGCTACATTATGTCGGTAAGCAAACCGCAGCTAGCCCAACAAGTCCTACAGAGCATGACAAGTGGAGCATCCAATTTGTATTGCCTACTGCGTTCAATAAATAGGATCGCATCTATGATAATTATACTTGTTCTTCAGCTATCTTGAAGCTACGTTGTATTAAAATAATCCTCTGTAGTTCCAGTTTGTGGGCACAGTGTACAAAGATTTACGAGTGTTTTTCTTTATTGATGCGAAAGCACCGAATGGCCCCTTGAGCGAAAAATCCAGCATCTATCGTCTGTAGAGTGAAACAACACCTAAACTCGCATTGCCGTTGTCTGCGACGCCACGTCACGAGCACCTCTCGACGGGGTTTTCATTGGCTACGATGCCATGTCACGTCATCACCTACATTTCTTTTTAAATAACGAACACCGTCTAGACTATGTTGTGCGCACTCATCCTCCTGCTGTCACTCCTCCTTCCGTTCGTTGTCATCATCATCCGCGTTTTCCATCTTTTGGCACCAGTTCTCCTGCTACCATCACTATCATCATCCTATATATATATATATATATATATATATATATATATATATATATATATATATATATATATATATATATATATATATATATATATATATACACACACACACACACTTCAGGACAAAGACCTCTGCCAGCTGTCTCCAGTTACCCCTGTCTTCCGCCAGCTGAGCCCTACCCCCATATTATTCCTTGAAATTTCCAAATTTCGTCACATAACCTACTTCTCTTTTGTTCTCAAACTGCGCATCCCTTCTCTGCCTAGAGTTTCTCATTACATTACCTAGAGGGAAATCTGGTGCTGCTGCGCCGTGGTATGCATGGGAATGCCGGTATATTGTGGATTCGGATTGGCATCGTTCTCG